>NC_054712.1:27441902-27542792 GCF_016097555.1 Gigantopelta aegis
ATGAGTGGAATGTTTCAATTAACAATCTTGAAAACATTTCCCCTGGATACACACACCACCACTGTATGTGAATGGAATGTTTCAATCTTAAAAACGTTTCCCCTAGATACACACACCACCACTGTATATGAGTGGAATGTTTCAATTAACAATCTTGAAAACATTTCCCCTGGATACACACACCACCACTGTATGTGAGTGGAATGTTTCAATCTTAAAAACGTTTCCCCTAGATACACACACCACCACTGTATGTGAGTGGAATGTTTCAATTAACAATCTTGAAAACATTTCCCCTGGATACACACACCACCACTGTGAGTGGAATGTTTCAATCTTAAAAACGTTTCCCCTAGATACACACACCACCACTGTATATGAGTGGAATGTTTCAATTAACAATCTTGAAAACATTTCCCCTGGATACACACACCACCACTGTATGTGAGTGGAATGTTTCAATCTTAAAAACGTTTCCCCTAGATACACACACCACCACTGTATATGAGTGGAATGTTTCAATTAACAATCTTGAAAACATTTCCCCTGGATACACACACCACCACTGTATATGAGTGGAATGTTTCAATTAACAATCTTGAAAACATTTCCCCTGGATACACACACCACCACTGTATGAGTGGAATGTTTCAATCTTAAAAACGTTTCCCCCAGATACACACACCACCACTGTATGTGAGTGGAATGTTTCAATTAACAATCTTGAAAACATTTCCCCTGGATACACACACCACCACTGTATGTGAGTGGAATGTTTCAATCTTAAAAACGTTTCCCCTAGATACACACACCACACCACCACTGTATGTGAGTGGAATGTTTCAATTAACAATCTTGAAAACATTTCCTCTGGATACACACACCACCACTGTATATGAGTGGAATGTTTCAATTAACAATCTTGAAAACATTTCCCCTGGATACACACACCACCACTGTATGAGTGTGTAATGTTTCAATTAACAATCTTGAAAACATTTCCCCTGGATATACACACCACCACTGTGCGAGTGTGTAATGTTTCAATTAAAAATCTTGAAAACATTTCCCCTGGATATACACACCATCACTGTGTGGGTTTAGAATATTTGAAGTAACAATCTTAAAAACATCTCCCCTAGATACATACACCACTGCTGTATGAGTGTGGAATATTTCAATCTGTGAGAACATTTTTCCTGGATACACACACCACCACTGTACGAGTGTGGAATGTTTCCATCTTAAAAACGTTTCCCTGGATATACACACCACCACTGTATCAACTAACAATCTTATTGTGAAGCTTTGGTTCATTTGATCATAATTGATAATTGCAACTTTGAAATTGAATACACCCCCATCCCTAGACACACACATCCTCTGTTCCCCTAGATTAGACAGTCCAGATACACATATATAGAAATGCCATCATGTTGATGTTAGGTTTACTTCCAGTTGTGCATTTTAATGATGACTTTCTCAAAGCTGGTACCAGATCATATTTACTGTGAGTGATATTCGCTTTACTGAAAAATGCACCTGGACTATTTCAAATGTTTATTGTAAAAATTGTTACAAATTAAACTGATTAAACAAAGTACCACAGCATCATGAAACATTCCTTTTAACTACTTTATTTTGAAATGGAATACCCCCCCCCCCCCCCCACACACACTCCCAGACACACATTCACCCTCACCCCTAGATTAGACATCCAGATAAACATATATAGAAATGCCATCATGTTGTTAAGTTTACTTGCAGTTGTGCATTTTAATGATGACTTTTTCAAAGCTGGTATCAGATCATATTTACTGTGAGTGATATTCGCTTTACTGAAAAATGCACTTGAACTATTTCAAATGTTTGTTGTAAAAATTGTAAATTAAAAATGTGTTTAATGTGTTCAACACACCAATAATGTATAATCTGTATGGAATACATCAACTTACATCTTGAGAATTTTTACACCACCAGGGTAAAATAGGTATGGTGCCATACCCAAATTATTATTTTTCAGATTTTTTACACCACCAGGGTAAAATAGGTATGGTGCCATACCCAAATTATTATTTTTCAGATTTTTTTGACCTTTTGACAAAATTAATTACTCTTATCATTATTGTATGATTTTCTTAACCCTAATCCTAAACTTAACCCATTTTCTTTCTGGGAGAGCTTCTCCCCCCATAACCCCTGTTTGCATTCAATTTTATAGCACCATGCCCAAAAATGTATTTCTGGCAGAAGCACTATATGAATCCCTGAATACACACACCAACAGTGTATTGAGTTAGATCAACTAACAATATTTTAGAACTTTATCCCCGAATGCTCAAACCATCACCACTGTGAGTGTGGAATACATCAACAAAGTAGCTGTTGAGTTCAGTAGTTGTTTTGCATTCTGATGATGACTTGCCATGCTAATACAGAGAACTGGAACCGGATGTGCTGGAACCAGTCTACCATGAGTTGATATTCGCATGACTGAAGAATGCATTTTAAACCATAATGCTGCAGTCTATACTCCACCACACACACACATGCACACATGCACATACATACGCACACGCTCAAGTGTGAATTACATTGCAAAGTGAACGTTGAATAGCAACGAGCCAGTACAAAAAATTGGTTATTGGGTGTCAAACAAGACATTTGGGTGAATGTGGTACATTCCAGAGTTCGACAAATCCGCTAGCCCGACGTCCGGGGCCAGTGCTTTTTAACACAGGGCTAGTGACAAATGCAAAACCAGTAGCCCAATGGGCTAGTGGCTTTAAAGAAAGAAAAACCCAACACACACCGCTGAAACACAATATTTTTTCCTCCACTGATGTACGTTTGATAAATATTATTTTGACATTGGTCATCGCATAATGTCAACAAATCAATAAGTATACATTAATATTCAACTTGAACTAGATTTCTATGAAATGCAGTAACAAGAAGTTTCTACATCGTCAATTACAACAATACACACAATACAGACTTCTTTTCATTTCATGGACATGTAGTAAAATCTCGCACATGTCAACAAGGTAACAAAGGTGTGAGTGACCAGTCCCAATTAATCACCAGGCTAGTATAACTGAAATACAACCCCAGTCATGTTTAGAATTACTGTGTTTGTATCTATGGTCTTCTAATTTAATGCCTCGCTTACTTGCAATGGAAATGTTGGCAATCAGGTACCACCGCTGGCTTGACCTCTTCAATGTGCGTAGCAGTTTGGACAACGTTTCACATCTGTACAAAGAGAATATGTTTTTTGTCTATCAATTAACGAGTTGAATCCTGCCAATATATTTGTTAATATCTCTCTAACATGGGATATATTACCCTGTTGACTATTTGAGCAACTGACATCACCGTTCCTGGTGACAATTCACTACCGAATACACTGAACAAGACCATACATTGTATAGTGCATTAAATTCTTTTGTTTTGGGTGGTTAGAGAGAGGAGTTTGTTGAATTGCTTACCCACTCTGGATGAAGGGGTGGGAATGGGGGGGGGAGGGTTGCAAAAGCAAAAACGAGAATAGTTTAGAATAAAACATGACAAAATAGGGTAGGTCATTATTAATTTATTTTTGAAACTTTATTCACCTGTACAGGTCAAGATAAATTTTCACAAAATAATACTAATACTAATAATGCTAAATAAAAAAATGTTTTTTTTTTTTTTTTTTATACTCGTATACATAAAAAAAAAAAGGACAACAAAACAGGTCAGCCGGATTTTTTTTAGGTACTATTAGGGGTTGGGTTCCTTGAAACATTGGTTTTTCAGCCTTATATAAAGTGTGTTATAATTTATCAGAAATTTGGGCTAGTGCTTTAGTTTGGTGGGCTAATGGAATTTACAAACCCACTAGCCCTGTGGCTAGTGACTTTTTAAAACATTGTCATACCCTGTACATTCTGATGATGACTTGTCATGCTAATACAAAGAGCTGGGACCAGATGTGCTGGAATCAGTCTTCTGTGAGTGAAAGTTAACTTGACTGAAGAATGCTACTCTAATATAAAATGGTGCTTTGGAGAGATGAGGTGATAATGTAATTCGTGTGGAGTAGAACCTATATATTGATGCATTCACACAATAGCCGATGCATATTTCATATAGTTTAGATCAAGATAGATGAGTTTTGGTTCTGCAGTGCAATATTTGTGGATTTATATATTGTACAGTAGATATACAGACATCAAAACTGATGTGCATTTTATTCAGCAGAGCTAAATGTTGGTTGGTTGGTTGGTTGGTTTGTGAATGTAATTCTTGTAGATTGATGTGTTGTAGAACCGTTACACTAGTAGGTATTCTGACATCGTAACTGATGCATATTTCTTTCAGCAAAAAAGAATGTAGATGGTTTTGGCTTTGTAGTGTAATTCTTGAGTTTAGATGTATTAAACAGGAGACAGTATGACATATATAGATATTCTCGCATGGTATTTCTTTCTGCAGAAATGAATTGTTGTATATTGATGTGTTATACTGTAGAACCTATATAGATATTTGCACATGTCATTTCTTTCTGCAGAAATGAATTGTTGTATATTGATGCAGTGTGCGATATGAGGCGAGTTCTGGAGCCCGAGGTTTGCAAAAATCATACATGATTCTCTAGCTTGACAGTCAATATATACACCTCGTCATAAATATCGCACCACACATTTTAAAGTAAAATTAGAAAATATAAGTTTCGGTTTTTTAAACTACAAGTATATATTTAATATACTACAACATCTGTGAACATAATATCACAAACACACCCTGTTCCGAGCTGCACGTGCATGCTCAGTCGAGCATGATTGATCCGGGGGTCGGTTTGCTAACAATGCAGTATGCACATAGCCTCTTTTGGTGTATGTTATGTTGGCAGACACAGAATTTTAGGCATAAATTAAGCTTTATTTTGACCAACCAGTGAAATGCCCAAGCGTCCAGTGCCTCTGAACCAAAGATGGCGAATTATTGGTATGCACCAGACTGGTATGTCATGTCGTGCTATTGGAACACAATTGAACATTAATCACACTGTCATCAGCAGGCTAATACGTAAACATACTGCTTCCGGTGAAGTGAAGGATGCACCGAGGTCTGGACGTCCCAGAAAAACCAATGACAGGGAAGACCGTGCTCTCGTACGCCAAGCCATACGAAGCCCAAAGTCTACTTGTACACAGCTGCGACATGGATGGCATCCATACAACATAGTGTCCATCAGCACCATCAGACGACGCCTAAATTCTGCAGGATTGAGAGCAAGACGACCAAAAATCAGACGTCCACTCATCACAAATCAGCACCACCATGCCCGTTTAGCCTGGTGCCAAGCACGTAATCGCTGGAACCTGAGGACATGGAGAAGGATCCACTGGTCCGATGAAAGCAGATTTTTGCTGCATCATACAGACGGAGGGCACGAGTTTGGAGGCAGAGAGGCACAGCATATGATCAGAGGAACATTCAAGCTGAGGTTCCATTTGGGGGTGGATCCGTCATGGTGTGGGGGTGTTGTTCCTATGATTGTAAACTTGACCTCATCACAGTTCCCGGAACACTGAATGGACAGATGTACCAGAACTTGATCCTGGACGGTGCTGTTGTGCCTCATTTCGATAACCATGCTCTCGCCACACATCCAGTCTTCATGGACGATAATGCCAGACCACATCGTGCTCGAGCTGTTGTTCAGCATCTCCAACACAACGCCATTGAGACACTACCATGGCCTGCCAGAAGTCCAGACCTAAATCCTATTGAGCATTTGTGGGACATTTTGGGACGTAGGGTGAGAGCAAGGGATCCTCCAGTTCAGAACCTTCAGGAATTGACCAATGCATTGCATGATGAGTGGCAGCAGATCCCTCAACAGAGCATCAGACATCTGGTGACAAGCATGAGAAGGCGTGTAGAACATGTTATCCAAGTGCGAGGCGGTTACACCAGATACTGAGTTAGCCAGTCATTGTGGACCTTACTAGTGTGTTTGACATTAATGAAATGTGAACTGTGTTGTGTGTCTGTTGTAACGACCCCGGCAGCCATACTTATTTCACCGTATTTTACGGTGATTTTAGTGAACTTTACTTTGCTACAATTAAACCCTCATTTAGTGCTCAAATTCGGTCTTGTGTTGTAAATTTTCTGACTGAACGCTCACATGAGGCCATATAAACAGTTTAATGTGCTTTTCTAAGCACCATTTTTATGAGGCTGAAGATCCAGTTTTACTTAGTGAACAAAATTGGGTGGTGCGATATTTATGACGAGGTGTATATATTATAAAATCCTGGGAAACCACAGTCTTGAATAGTGATCTTTTCCATGGTTTCCTGCAAAACATTTAGTGTATCTTCTGTTCTACTGGAGATGCATGGCAGGGCTCGCTGGGTTGGTGGTGGGCTCTAAAGATTTGCAAACAGGGAGTCCTTATAACACTTAAACATTTTAAACCAAAATCGCACACTGTGATATGTTATACTGTAGAACCTACGGTATGCAGATATTCTCACATGGTATTTGTTTGTGCAGAGATGAAGAAGAAATGGAAGACAAGCTGATGAATCTGAAGGATGAAGATGAAGAGGAGGAAGCTTCTCTCGGCTCAGCGCCAGAGTCCGCCAAGAAAACACAGAAACTAACCACAGAAGAAGGTAGCCATTCTCACCATTATTTTATCACAAGCAGAGTTATCACCCTTTAAACAAATGGTGGGTTGTAATCTGACCCACATTTTAGCATGTCATGTGGCTGTTACTTTTTTAGTCCCCTACTAGTACAACCGGAGGGGACTGTAGGTTTTATCTCCGTCCTTCTGTCTGTTTGTATGTCCCACATATAGTTTTGTGGAAGTTTTTTTCACAATGCCTTGAGATATTGAGCTGAAATTACATGTATAGCTTAATCATGTACAGTTAAGCTCAAGTTTTAACTTTCATGGTGATTTACCCATATTTCATGAACTTTAACATTGGAGATAAGAAGAAAAAAATTCCATACTTTTTTTCACAATGCTTTGAGATATTGAGCTGAAATTTTGTGTATAGCTTTGTCACGTACTGTTACAAATTACATTAGACTTTATAGAGATTTACCCATATTTCACAGAGTTTATTTTTATTAATATTATTTTAAATTTAGGAGTCTGTTAAGCAACATGTGAATAACAGATTTATTTGTCATGTCAATGTTTGTTTGCAGCTCTTTCCTGTAATTTTATCATTTACATTTGAAATAGCCTAGATATTTTGTGATTTTGTATGTTTTTTCTTTAGATTTATTTGGGGTGGAGCGAGTAGATGTGGAAACTTGATTTGTGAAAGTACTAAAGTATTTTAGCTACCACAATGTTGAGAGAAGTTTAAAATAACACATTTTCTGTTTGTTGCAGTTGAAGAAGTTGGTAAACTGCCATGGCCGACCGTCTCAGACCTAAACACGCGTCTTCGTCGACTTGTAACAGGATACCAAAGAAACAACAAGAAAGTGCAGCTCCGGTTGCAACAAAGGGCAAAGGTAATTTTAATTTTATCAAAGAATGTACAAAAATAATCCCTTAAAAATGTATGGTTTATTGTGTTTGTCTGTAGTATTTTGTGTAAACTTCATTTTGAATATTAACTTCAAAGTAGTTTTTAAAAGATGTCTATTTAAATTGGGTGAGTTTTATCCACTTGATTTCTGTGACAGAATGCTTACTTTGGCCATTTTAACATCTGTTATACTTCTATACTTCCATGATTTTTGCATGTTTTGCTTAAGTGTTAAGAAACCTGATTTTTTTAAAAATGGCATGATGTCAACACCATTAAAATTATGAAAATACATTTAAAGTTTACTTTGAAATGATGGCATTTATTAATTACCATCAAGCTTTAGCCATCTTTTCATGACTTTTGTGCAATAATATTATAGGCTAACATGTTTGATAACAGTCCAGTTTGCGAAGACATTAAAAAAATATATGCAAAAAAAGGAATATTCAGGTATGAAGTAATAGTGATATAAAATTAGCAGGTGACTTTGGCCACCTGTATGCCGACATTTATTTCTCTGCATGATGTAATGCTGACATAAAATATGAAGTAATTTGTTCACATTTTAAAATTACATACTCATTTTGCATGTTTGTTTTGTGTTTTTTTTTGTTTTTGTTGCTACAACAATTTAAAAATATCAATAATTTTACTTTTTAAATACTTTTCAGAAAATGGAAAGAAGAGAAAAAGCTGATGCTGTTTTGAAGGAAAGAGAAGTGAAAAAGAAGGAATATCTACAGAAGTTAGTGTCGATGTTCGTATTAATATTGTATTAGTCTTTTTTAATGGGTGCATTTGGCCTCCTACTACTTGCCCGTTCGTCATAGTTTTGTGCAGCTGGAACAAATTGACCACGATTAAACTAAATAGCTAGCCAGTAGGTAAGCCAGCACTTAACCCTCTCTCTGTTCAAAGAACCAACAAAACTGGTTTTATCTAAAGAGGTTGTTTGTTCTTTTTGAAGAAGTGTTGCCCTAAAAATTTTAAATCAAAGGTCTGTTATTACCATTTGGTTTAATACATTGTCCCACTAAATGTTAGAGAGAAACTTTCTGCTTTATAACCATAGAAATTACCTCTTCCTCCTCCCTCCCCCCCCCCCCCCCCCCCTTTTTTTTAATACATTAATAGATTACAGCTAAAATATAAATGAAAGGTATGTCAGGTGAAGACTGGGTGGATACACTCAATTTCAAATTTTAATAGTGCTCATCTGCCTTAATGTTTGTAGAACCGGTCTGTTTTCTTGATATTTCTTGGTATTGTTTTACTTTGTGTTAACAACTTGCCAGTTTTCAAAGCTATTAATGAAATAGATTTTTGACATCACTTTTTAAAGTTAAGTGATAGATAACTTGAGGAGGATAATTTTCATGAGATTATTGTTGCATGAACATTTTGGAAATTATATTTGGACTTAATTCATTATAGATTCCTGGATCCTCAGTAACCATTCATAGCCATATAGAATATGTGTTTTGTTTTAAAACTCTTTAAACCCAGATTCCCTGTTAAAATTAATTTATTTATCCATCTCTCTTTTTTTCTTATTGTACTACACAATTCCAATTAGCAGCCTTACAGGGAAAGCATTGTTTAAATAAAAATGTGTGTATTTTTTTTATTCATGTTTAAATTTTAAGGATATTAATTAAAAATTAATGCAAAATTTGTGTAGTCGATGGTCCCGACGAGAGGAAGCTGACTTCTACCGCACGGTGTCTACATTCGGTGTCGAGTACAACCGTGCCGCCGGCCGCTACCGTTGGGATAGATTCCGCTGCTTTGCGCGTCTCGATAAGAAATATGACGATACATTGGTGGAATACTTCCAAGCCTTCTATCACATGTGTCAGCGGGTCTGTGGCAAATTCAAAACTACTGATGAAGGTAAGTTTGTTTATCATATATCTTACATTTTCAGTGCAATCAAAGTATGTGATATTTTTAAGATCACATACTTTAAGAATTTGATAACTTAGCAAATTAGATGTAAATTAATCGAGGTCACGGCACTAGGTTTATTGACATTCAAGCAAACGTACTTGTGTGACACTCCATAATTGACGTATGCATTCATAGTCATCGAATAAAAACATTTCAATGGCAATTTGACACTGAAAGCTGTCCAGCGTTCAGAAAACAAAAAAACATTAAGCCCTAGTTTGTTTTGATGTAAGGACATCCAAAATGACGTCATTCGAGTTTGACGTTATTTCCATTCAAAAATACACAGCACCACATATTCTTACGTCATTTGAATATCTAGTAATGGCGGACTGGAATTAAAGTTGCGTGTACAGTTTACAAATTTTTTTTATATTAAGCTTGAGATTATATGATAAAGAGATTATTACCCTCGTATTTCGGTATCGTTAATATCATATATTAGGAATAAAAATAACGTATTATGCTCGCCAGACGCTCAAATAATACAATATTTATTCCTAATATATGATATTGACGATACCGAAAAACACTCTGTAATAACCTCTCTATATTTTTTCTTTTCTGTACAAAGCAGGAAGATATTTAATACATAATCATCTGTATAACAACAAAAGTTAAAAGAGAAGGTTTTGGGCACTTAAGACTTAAAAAGTATGACTTGAGACTAAGTTATTTATGGGGGAAATCCTAATGATGTTCTATGATTTTTCTTTATCAGTAAATATTATTAAAGGGACACGCCCTAGTTACGGCTAGTTGTTAACCATTACGGCGTTGTTTTTCGCTATTAAACCCATTTTTTCACAAATAAAATTGCAGTTTACTTACATTTTATTATTTAGAATACACATTTCCATTCACCTGAAGTGCTTTTTGGTAATCCTGGTAATCCTGATGTTTGTAAAACACGAAATGCATTTTTTGTATTTCTTAACAACAGGCGTGCACTTGAGAAAAAACCGTTAAGCAAGCGAGGTCCAATCTACTTTTAGAGCGAATCTTCCCGTGTAAACGTCACAGACGTTGGTATACCACGTGACCGTTATCATTTTTGGTTCGGTTTGTTTTCTCGTGCACGGTTTGCGCAATCAACATTCGATTTGTTGTCGTTTGCTTGTTCATTTGTGAGATTTTTCTTCACAGTTCGTGAACATTTTCAGTAACAATAAAGTTCAGACAAGTAAGTGTCTCAATACAGAACGTTACAAACCCTTAAAACCAATAATTTTGCTAAGTCTTACGATATCTGGAGAGGGGATACAACCAGGACAGAACAGTTGGAACATGTCCAGGAGAGGTGAAAAGAACACACCCCAAGTCTGTGCGCACTCTGTGAAATTTGTCGTGACGTAGGCATTGTTGTGCTTCTAGCGACATCTACCGGTGACACCGGTGACATCAGAATACTAACTTTCAAAATTATTTCAAGCAATTGGGACATGGGGATTCCCATGGTATTTATCGATATAAAACCTGCTTTTTCACTCCATTTGATAAAAACGTGATATAAGTGTGTTACAGGTTTGTAGATTAACCAAATTATAATTTATTTTCGCTGGATGGAACTAGGGTGTGCGGCTTTAAGATTTTTCGTTATTCCTACTAACAGTAGGTAGTGGGAGTTTCCCTTTTAGCTCTGTTGGTATTGTTCCAGAGTTTACAGCCCCTGGTTACTGGGTATGAGGTTTGAATCATTTCAGTGGAGATTAATTTTATCGGTCAAGTCACAAAACCAGGGTGATGTAACTTTAAGAATTAACATAATACCATAACATAATATATTCATATATTCATTTGTGTCGCAGTTTGTTAATATCTATTATGCTATATATTTGTATTAACATATTGTTGTTAATTACAGCCAAACCCCCTCATAACATGTACGTGGAGCCGATATCGGAAGAGCGAGCCAGTCGCTGCCTGGCGAGAATCGACCTCCTCAACAAGATCCGCGAAGAGATTCTCTTACACCCGAAACTGGACGAGCACATCAAACTGTGTCAGCCATCCTTCGACATGCCGTCATGGTGGCAGTGTGGAAAGAACGACAAAGAACTGCTCATTGGTGCTGCAAGGTACGCGATGTATTGTTGAACAATATCGGTTTCTTGTATGAGGTTCGATGACCACCTGCTGGATTTACATCAGCTTGTACAAGTCTGTTTTTTGTCACAATTATATCATTGTACAGATTTGTGGTTTTGTTAGATTTGTTGTGGATTTTACAGTTTTAACAGGTTGTGAATCATTTTATTTGAGTTGGCCTTTATGATGAAAATCCTGTCAATCGGATGGTGCTACTAATGGAAAATGTAGGTGGTTTTTCCCTTTAACCCTGTGAACCCGAGAAGCCTGTTTTGCAGCTTGACATCATTTGACGTATGCTCGAGAAGCCGCCTTTCTGGCTTCCACGTGGTGTTGTTTGTAAACAAACTGTCTGCCAACCGTTAGGCATTATTTTCGACCTATCAGATTTCGTTTTACAGCATAGGTATTAGTGGAAGTTGTCTGCTTGTGTCATTGTAAATTTTCTGAAGTTTTTTGGCATTTTTAAGTGTATTTTTCCACAAATATGAACCATGGGCATGTCAGCGCCGAGAAAGTTAATAATGTCTGACAATGAAGATGAACTCGATAATGACACATACGGCAATGAAAGCAACTTTAAAACTGAAAGTGATGATGAAATAGATGGTGTGAATGTTGACTGTGTTAACAATTACAAAAATGACAGTGAATCGAAAGACGTAAATAAAGATTCCATAGGCGCAGGTGATTTTAGTAGTGTGCATGTTTGTGGGCATGGCTGTGGGCGAGGGCAAGGCAACTGTCATAGGCGAGTCAGGAGACATGGTATTAGTGAAAATAATCAACAGTATCAGTGGATTAGGGACACTACAGGTTTTGGTGACAGGCATATACATAATTGGGCAGTGTTTAATTTCCAAGAGAAAATAAAAATTAAAAAGTCCTGAATTTCTACTGGGAGCCCAGGGTGGAGGAAATTAAAAAAAAAATCAATTTAGGGTTCAAAGTGTTAAGACTGTTAATTTAATCAAATGTTTGACATCTAATAGCTGATGATTCATAAAAAAATATATACTCTAGTGGTGGTGTTAAAACAATCATTAACTTTTCATGTAGAAAAAATCCTTTGTTGGTCTTTACATTATTTGTTGCATTAGTTATTTGTATAGGAACAGTTTGTTTTTGACACGAGAATGTAAGTACATCCTTGTTTGATTCATGGGACATAGGTTACCTAGAGGTTGAAATGAGAGGAATGGAGTTGGTACTGTTGGTACTGTTGGTTTAATGTATTCCTAATTGAAATTTTGTTTAGAAGAGCATGTTACTCTAGATGAACTAGTTTGTTGCAAGAGTATATGTGTAATGATTGTTATTATCTAAGCATATGTGTGGTCAGAATAACGTTTTAAAAAGGTTTTCGTAAGATAGAAATTATGGCTTGTATTTAACCTTTAGACTACTGGATTAATTTTTAACAAAAACCACGTTGAGTGGGTACAAGTTTATAATATTTACTCACATATATTCACTTAAATGTTTCATAAATACATGAAATAAAGTTCATATATGAATTGATAAGTATTATTTTTGTAATTTTTATTATTTTTAGATCAGTTAATGGTGATTAAAATTAGGCAAAAAATCGAAAAAGTTGCGTTGTCTTATGGGCATTTGTGGCCAGCTGTCCCAATATTTATGTCCATTATTCCCGATAACAGTGGTTTTCTGACCAGAATTTTTTTTAAAACCCCAACTACGATTCATATTGCAATATTTGGTAATTTTTGTCGTTGGTAAAACGATCAAATTTATTATCAAGTTTGCTGTCACAATCAGCTATCAATCACTGAAAATGACCGCGACGTGCTGCCATTGTTGTCAAGCGAAAATACTTTCCCGAAAACAACTTTTTGAACTAAAAATTTCAAAGTATTTTCAATTGATAAAATCAAAACAAAAGCCACCATTTTGAAAAGAAATCTTTTTTTCTTTTATTATATTTTCATTTCCGGTGAGTGTCATGTGCAAAACGGTGGTAAATATGAATTGGGGAATGCACTGTATACAGTGTACAGTATGTCGACTGATGTGACGTCGGGCGAGATATCTCGTCTGCAGTACTCAGAAGGTTAAACTGAAATGTTTAGATAGGAAATGCTCTTATTTTACAGGCATGGTCTAGCTAGAACGGATTACCACATTCTGCGGGACCCAACTCTCTCCTTCCATGAGATCTTCCGTTCAAGAGGTCTCCGAGGTGCTAACCCACAGTTTGGAGGTTTAAACAGTCCGTACACTGGCATGTATATGGGTATGCCTGGAGGTAAGTCAGACACACTTAGTGGCAATCTCAAAGTTAATATGTAAGAATTTGTAATAAATCAAGGTTTACCCTTAATGTGCATTTCTCAACTTATTTTAGATGCTGTGGTTAATTTAGGTTACATTAAAATGTTTGCATCCAATAGCCAATGATTAATAAATCAAGGTTCTCTAGTGGTGTTGTTAAACAACAAACTAACATTAAAATGCATTGTTAACCATATCAAAGTATTGAAAGCAGGGCATTTAGTGAACTTTTTAGTTAGACAATGTATTAAACAAAAAGAAAAAAAGAGGCAAATATTTGTTGCATCAAGGCAGTTGATATTAATATGGTAAGCAGTTATATTAATATGGTAAGCAGTTATATTAATATGCTAAGCAGTTATATTAATATGGTAAGCAGTTATATTAATATGGTAAGCAGGATTATAGGATAGAGTCAAAACTAAAGCTTTAATATTCAGTGATTTTGAATAATATATTTTATATTTTTTTTTAAATCCAGTTCCATTTTTATCTTGGAGTAGACTGTTGTGCTTTTGCCATGCTGTTTGTACATTATTATTTTAAATAGTCTTAATCAAAATTTGGTTAACTAATATACATGATTTTGACACCTTTGACCATATTTTCAATTGATTTGTTGCTAATGATTCCTCTGTCTTGTATGTTCAGGAATGTCGATGAGTGATATGAAAGTTCCGTCTGATACCATGGAGAATACTCCAGTGAAAAATGAACTTGGTGATGTAGGAGAATTTAAATCTGAGAAAATCAAATCCGAGGAACATTCCAGTTCTGAAGAAAATTGTCTTAAAGGTAAAAATGGTGATACAATCAACGAAAAAAGTGCTAAAATCAAAGATGAAAATGACGATATTGTGAAACGAGAAACTGACAGCCCATTGAAAAAAGAGTACAGAGACGTTAAGAAGGAAATTAACAATACTGATGAGAATGAAAAAGAAGATACTACTGATGAAGCAGTCGTCAAAAAGGAACCGGTCATTAAGACAGAAACTGTGGATGAGAAAGAAGTCGTCAAGAAGAAAATGGTTGATGCGGTTGTGAAAGAGGAGACTGGTGGTGTGAAAAACGAGACCGATGAAGAAAAGACACAGGATGAGAATGAAGTGAAAGAAAACGAACACAAAGACAAATGTGATATTAAAGCCGAGCAGAACGAGATGGAAGACGACGACGACAAACTGAAACACAACATCAAGACTGAATGCACCAATTCTGAATTGATAAAAGAACTGGAAAAAGACGATGTTGTACCACCTGTGGAAGAGAATGGTGATCAGAAAGAATCTGCTACGGAAAGCAAATTTGAGAAAGAATTGAAAGATAACGAGAAATTTGTCAAGTTGAAGCAGAAGGAGGTTGAGGAGCAGCTAGAGCGTGAGAAGTCAAACTTCCACAGCATGATGCAGACGAAACCCGAGATTGTCAAGATGGAGGAGGACATGATGAGGAATTTACCAGTGAGTTCACAGTTTCACAGGGGTTTTTTGATGGCTGAATACTGGTTCAGTTCTGTTGGTCTCAATAAATATAGGAGGCGAGATGTAGCCCAGTGGTAAAGTGCTTGTTTGATGCACGGTTGGTTTGGGATTGATCCCTGTGGCCATTTTTCGCTCCAGCCAGTGCACCACGACTGGTATATTAGAAGCCATGGGACGTAGCCCAGTGGTAAAGCTTTCGTTGATGCACGGTCGGTGGACCTATTGGGCTATTTCTCGTTCCAAAGGCCATGGTATGTACTATCATGTCTGTGGGATGGTGCATATAAAAGATACCTTGCTGCTAATCGAAAAGAGTAGCCCATGAAGTGGCGACATTGGGTTTCCTCTCAATATCTGTCTGGTCCGTAACCATATGTCTGATGCCATATAATCGTAAATAAAATGTGTTGAGTGTGTCATTAAATACAACATTTTCTTCCTTCCTTTGTGCAATCCTGTCTGTGGGATGGTGCATATAAAAGATCCCTTGTTATTAATGGAAAAATTTAACAGGTTTCCTCTCTAAGACTGTAAAAATTGCCAAATGTGCTTTAACTTTGACATTTTCTGTTTCACAGCCATATCCTGGAATGTATCTTGATGAAAACTACATTGACATGGAGGGCATGGAACCGGGGGAGGTCATGATGGGAGGACGAGGGGGAGTCCTGGGTCCGACTCTTGACTGGCCAAAGGTAATTTTCTTACACTGTTTACCTATCTTAATTCTCACTGTTTATTTAATTCTCACTGTTTACCTATCTTAATTTTCACTGTTTACCTATAATTCTCACATTGTTTACCTATCTTAATTCTTACCTATCTTAATTCTCACATTGTTTACCTATCTTAATTGTCACGTTGTTTACCTATCTTAATTGTCACGTTGTTTACCTATCTTGATTCTCACGTTGTTTACCTATCTTGATTCTCACGTTGTTTACCTATCTTGATTGTCACCTTGTTTACCTATCTTAATTGTCACACTGTTTACCTATCTTAATTCTCACATTGTTTACCTATCTTAATTCTCACATTGGATATCTTTCTTGACGGAACTTCACCGTGGTGCAGGGGTGTAACATTCTCTTTGAGAATGGCCAATACAGCACAAATCCCCTTGTTTTCTTTGGGATACAATTGAAGTTTTGAGTAAAAGTCAGTATCTATCTGTGATATTTGAATTTTTGCACAGTTCTTTACACTGTTTTTTATTTAAATCTTGAATTTTTATATTGATGTTGATCATCACTTTATTTTTTTGCATTACCATAGTTTGACACCCAATAGCCGATGTATTTTTCATGCTGGGGTGTTGTTAAACATTCATTCATTCATTGACGGAAGGGTTGCACAACATTTGATCTAGTAAAGGCAGGGTATGTAACCAGTATCAGTGGTCTAGTGATTAAGCCATTGCATTGGCAGGTACTGGGTTTGCACCTTGTACCGTGTTACCACCTAGAGCAAGTTCTAATGGATCTGTGGGGAAGTGTAACCCCACTATACCAATTTTGTCATTTACTAACAACTAATCATTAAGCACCGTCTTCGACAGACAACCCAGGTAGCTGAGGTGTATGTTCAGGACATGATAAGCTTGAACCTTAATTAGATATAAGAAACAAAGGTAGAGTGGCACAGATTATGGTACTAGAAACACAAACTGTGTGTACATTACCTTTAGCTAATGCTCTCTATCACAATTAGTAGGTCTGCAAATGTTTTAAAGAATTAGCATTCACTAAAAATTTATGAAGTTATTTTTTTTAACAGAATTATGGGCCAATATGTGTTATATTATGTTAACTTTGATCTTTAGTCACAGATTATTTTTAAATGTTGTTTGAGTAAATTTTACCAGTGATGGATGCAATAATCGTGCATGTAATGCTATGTTTGTTGTTGTGATTTTAATGTTCCATATATAAAGAAAAATGCCGAATATATCTAGTGGCTCTTAACTAATTTTGCTGAGTTTATTGAACTATTTTCAGGACCGAGTTGTATTTCATCGCTTGGAACATATCTGTTACACTATCGAAAACGGAGAGTGGCCCTTTGCACGCCGCCAGCCACCACCACAGTTCTTTCCTCCGACGACATTTGATTCTCGCAGCGGTACCCCAGTGGGGTCATCAGTGCCAAAGAGTGACCAGTCGCTAGCGGATTCTGATGCTGGCGATTCTGCGACTGATCCTCAGCAGGTGATGAGGGGGGATAGTGAGAAGGACTTTGAGGTTCTATACTCCGAGGTAGGCACTTGACAACGTTTTGCTGCATCCAGGCTGCTGGCACGCATCATCCTGCTCATATGTTGCCTCACTACTGCTGCTGTTGTCATTTGTCTCATGATAGTCTGTTGGTGCTTTTCCCCAAGTGTGAAGTGGTATTTTATTGGCCGTTTTTTTCCAAGTGTAAATTGGTATTTTATTGGCTGTTTTCCCCAAGTGTGAAGTGGTATTTTATTGGCAGTTTTCCCCATGCGTGAAGTGGTATTTTATTGGCTGTTTTCCCCACATGTGAAGTGGCATTTTATTGGCTGTTTTCCCCAAGTATGAAGTGGTATTTTATTGGCTATTTTCCCCAAGTGTGAAGTGGTATTGTATTGGCTGTTTTCCTCATGTGTAAAGTGGTATTTTATTGGCTGTTTTCCCCAAGTGTGAAGTGGTATTTTATTGGTTGTTTCCCAAAGTGTGAGGTGGTATTTTATTTGTTGTTTTCCAAAGTGTGAAGTGTGTTTTATTTGTTGTTTCCAGAAGTGTGAAGTGGTATTTTAATGAACAGAAAAATGGCACATAGGCAATGCAAAATGGTTGAATGAACATATTTTTTTAGCTTGTCACAGAATACTTATTTATAAATATTTGTATGCAGTGGGTATAGCCAGTAATTGTGATATTTTAATTGAGAAATGTTTAGACTTTATTGATAGTTAGACCGGCCTCGGTGGCGTCGTGGCAGGCCATCGGTCTACAGGCTGGTAGGTACTGGGTTCGGATCCCAGTCGAGGCATGGGATTTTTAATCGAGATACCGACTCCAAACCCTGAGTGAGTGCTCCGCAAGGCTCAATGGGTAGGTGTAAACCACTTACACTGACCAGTGATCCATAACTGGTTCAACAAAGGCCATGGTTTGTGCTATCCTGCCTGTGGGAAGCGCAAATAAAAGATCCCTTGCTGCCTGTCGTAAAAAGAGTAGCCTATGTGGCGACAGCGGGTTTCCTCTAAAAACAGTGTCAGAATGACCATATGTTTGACGTCCAATAGCCGATGATAAGATAAAAAATCAATTTGCTCTAGCGGCGTCGTTAAATAAAACAAACTTTACTTTTATTGATAGTTATGGCCCTTGAACATGGTAAGGGGATGTGTACTCTCGGAATGCTTGTTAATATAAGATTCCACTGAGTATGGTAACATTTTGGGTTCTGTGTTTTAACTTCGGCAGGACCACTTTATAAATCTAGTTCTTGTGTGAATGTTAGAACTGTGCTGTCTGTGGGAAAGTGAATGTACAGTGTTCCATACTGTTGATTATTGAGAAGAGCTGGCATTGTTACTGTAATGCAGTTTATAATGTATAATGTACATGTCGTTACTTGCTCTGGTGCTTCATCGGGTACTGTTATTGTGTGGTCACTTGTCCTGTGGTGTTTTCTTTGGTTCTAACGTGTGGTCACTTGTATTGTGGTTTTGTCATTGGTTGTTTGTGAATTGTATAGTAGATCAATTTAATTGCTCATTTGTGCTTTGATTCATACCTAATCCACATTTTTAAAGTAAATTTGCATGTATTACATACAATATCGTGACCTAAATTTTAGTTTTGCTTAAAATTGGCCACTGAAGTATGAACTGACCTAAATAGTTGAATGTAAGCATGACTATAAGTTAATATAATATCATCAGTTTGCTATGTATCGTCTGACATGGTGCCAGTTCAGTATCTCATGCATGGCTTTAGCTTTAATTCAGCTTGGTGTCTGTTTTTCACAAAACTTTTATACTTGTTTATATGCATAAATTGTCAGTTTAAATTTGACATTTTAATGTTAAAGATGTAATAAAGTTTAAAGTGACATTCTGTTGCTTAAAGATTTATTATTATTATTATTATTATTAGTATTTTAAATGACACTATCTTCAGCATGATCTTGGTTCCACCAGTATTTAACACTAATTATAAATTATTATTTATTTATTAAGTTTTCAAGAAAAACCTTTTCCTGTAAAATGACCAGGTTTTTTTTATTCTTGGTGTAAATAAACATATTAGGTCTTCTGTTAAAGTCAGTTTTATTGTAGCATGTATCATTATATTATGTTATTAAAAATGGGATTGTTTAAATGAAATGTTTTCCATTTGTAGAATGAGGGATTGAAAATGACATTCCAGAAAAGAGGTCGAGGGAGGAGAAGAAAATATGACATATATCCTGAAAGAGGTAAACTGATTTTCCTGTAAACATTTTGGAAATTAAATACGGTTTACAAAAAAAAATTGTTTGGTTAAACAACACAACAAATAGCAGGGCTCACGCTGGCGGTAGCCAAATTAGCCATTGGCTAATTTTTACAAAAAATGGCTAATAAAATTTGCAAGTGGCTAAAGTTTTGGCTAAGCCATTTTCTGTCTTCTGGTGTGAACAAACGGTTACATAATCTATCCGACACCTCAAACATAATAATAATACCAAATATTCAATTAGCGTAATAGCGATCTCGCGACCGGTAACCAAAAAATGGTGTCATGCAGAATTCAGCGTAGGCCTTATAATGTTTGCTTATTTTAATGTCAATTTTAATACACATGCCAGTTCAGGGCCGAAAGACATGTAGGCTATCTCAAGGGCCGAGTTCAGCCAGACCGAGCGAAAACAAAATGTTCGCAAGACTGGTTTGTGCGCTTCACGTTAAACCAAATGGACATGACGAACACTAATCAAATAGTTTGCGAACGTTAGGAAGAACATTCGTTGGCTGAACTGAGGACAGCTCTCGGCGCGAATATATGTCACGCTTAAGAGTCAGCCGACACCCGTGTGTCGAGAGACATCGTTGCGGACATTAAACAATACGATTACACAAAAGTAAATCTTGATGTAAATTTGTAGAAAAACAATAGTTGTTCGCATTAATGAATACCTAACTGCAGTTTTTGTTTATTCCTTTGTCTTTGTTAATTTCATACCCATGGTCGAGAGCACGCATGCAGATCGCTATCGCGGGAAATGAACATGTGGAATTTATACAAATTGCAGTTAAACTTAAATGTACACTGAATAAAAGTAGTTTACAATAATCATATTTGTTAGATAATTTTAGCTATAAATTTGTAAGACTGAGGTGATATTTAATAAGTTAGCTGGATTTTAAAAAGACCACAAATTTTAATTTATTAACTTTTTTTTTTCTTTTTCTTTTTATATAAATAAATGGAGTATACTGTGAAGTCGGCATTCTTAGCCGAGGTATTTTGCAAGCAGAAATCATTACAAGCATTTAACACGACGCTGAAATCAACATCAACAACATGGCACAAATTATGAAATTGTTCGGGGTAGGGAATTTGATAGGTCCAAAAAAAAAAAAAAAAAAAAAAATCAAATTAACATATTAACATAAAGATTGCTATTTAAAGAAATAATGAGCTCTATATAAAAAAAGCTCTCAAATTTTTATTTGGGGAAAAAAGGAAGAAAAAAAAAAAAAACTACCCTCAATAAACATCCACCCACCCCCCATATTTCTGTATGTTTGTTAATTTAATGTCATAGGCCTTAGAAGTGGGTGTATGGGGTACTGACTTCAAACTCTGAAGATAATGCATAACCCCATCCCCACCCCACCCCACTCCTGCTGAAAAATCTAAGTAATATATTAACTGCCCCTACCCCAATTGAGGTTTTGTTATTCCTATTTATTCCAGTTTGTACACAATTAGCTGAAAAAGATACATTTTCATATTCATATACAAATACTCTATACAGTACTGCGTAAAACAAATTTGGCTAAAGCATTTTCAATATGGCTAATAAAAATTCCATTTGGCTAATATTTTGGCTACAGGTATTTTTGATCCAGGGTGAGCCCTGAAATAGGTAATTTATTTCTAAACTGATGAAAATTCTTTGCATGTTTTTCTAAACAAATCATAAAGTATGCCTAATGAGCCTGTCTGTTATGCAAATTGACAAATTGATTAAACATGATTTCAGTATGCAAAATGTACATGAAAAGTTAATTATTTTAATTTACTGGTTTTGTTTTGTTTTATCAACAGTTAAAATTGGGCAAGTGAATTTTTCACCATGGCCATTGAATTTTCAAATCCACTGGCCCCTTGGCAAGTGAATTAAAAAAAAATCTAGAACCCCTAAACATTTTTACACCAACTACATCTCCACTGATGTGTTATTTATAATTGTTTCCAGCTGCGCAGGTACAACAGTTGCTGAACCAGTCGGCTGCTAGTGCTGCATCCAGTGACAACGAAAGCCAGCCAGAACCCATGAATCTCTCTAGTAGTGTACCGGTGAGTATTTACAAGTCTGTGTATGCAGGCTACAGTTTATCTATTAATGAAACTGGCCCAAGTTTGCTGTTAAGATTTTCACAACCAACAGGTAAGGACTAAAATTACATATTCAGGGTTAGAAGAAAATTTTGCCAAATTATGTTTTTAAACTTTAAAAAAATGGAAGAAACCTATTTATTTTCTAATAAAATAACAACTATTACAGGAAATTATTTCGCGAGTGCCAGAGCTATAGTCTGTTCCACAGGGAATGCCTTTTTTAATAATATGGAATTTACTACAGGTTATTTATTTCTGAACTGATTGTTTTGTAACTTGCACACACAAATTTTATTTGTTATTTTCAAAACACTTACTTTTCATACCAAACTGAAATTATTAACAAAAAGACTTACAGAAGGATGGGACGACCTATAGTCCTGATAATAAGTACCGTAGGGGGTTGACTAATAAGAGAGACAGAAAATGACACCAAAAAAGATTACTGTTTTATTCTCTGTGTTTATACTGAAATGTAGTAATTTGACAAATTAATTTTTATAACTTTATTGAGGGGCATTAGATCAGCTTTGTTTTGTTTACAAAATGCGTCATGGAAAGACATTCTGATCTCGGAAACCAAGACAACAGTCCACACAACTAAACTAGTAACCATCATCATGAAGTTATGCATTTGAACAGTTTTAGGTCGACAGACAACTTACTAACAGGTATTTGATTTGTTTTGGCACAATATGTAATTTATTTAATATATGTGTTTTGCAGACCCCAAACGAGAGTATTCAGAATGGAGACAGTCCTAGTATGTTGGATGTTTCCCAAGTTTCTGCTAAACTTGTAAGTTTTTGATGATTTTCACGGGTGAAATGTTATGTTTGAAAGGTCATATGTCATAGCGCCCATGGTTTTCTAGGTAGAAATGCATTGTCATTTGAAATAGTTTAACCACCCAGCCTGAATGATCACTTTTTTTTTCATAGTACTAATAGCAAATATAAGTAACTAGCATCATGCTTTAATATCTAAGAATTGTTGAAAGATTTTATTCTTAATAAAATATTGACAGAAATGCAAAAACATTCAAAATTCACTGGATATTAAATTCAATTTCCTGATAAATAATTTTTTTAAAAGCTGAATTCTTGATTTAATTCAAATAGCTGGCAGATGGGCTGGTTCCTGAGCGGAAGCGCCGAGGACGAAAGCGTAAAGCTGAAAAATTGGCTGAGCTTGCTATGGCTGAAGCTCTTGCTAAACGTCACCAAGCTCGACTGCTGTCCAGTCTTGACCCAGGTAAGTTAAAACAACTGTTATTTGATGCAGGGTGGATTGTTTTTTTCATCAGTAATTTCCATTTGGCTTGACATCAAAAGAAACAAAAAAAATTCTGTTTTTATGAACGGTTTGTAAAACAAATTGGTGAAGATAAAAAGAAAACAATATTAAACAATAGAGACGAATGTGTTCTGCTTCATGGAGGAAAAAGGGTTGGGATGTAGCCCAGTGGTAAAGCGTTCACTTTATGTTCAGTTGGTCTAGGATCGATCCCTGTCGGTGACCTATTGGGCTTTTTCTCATTTTAGCCAGTTTACCAAGACTGGTGTATCAAGGCCATGTTATGTGCTATCCTGTCTGTGGGATGGTGCATATAAAATATCTCTTACTACTAATAGGAAAAAAGTAGCGGGTTTCCTATCTTAAGACTATAGGAGAATTTTACAAATGTTTAACATCCAATAGCCGATGAGAAGTCGATGTGCTCTAGTGGTGTCATTAAACAAAACAAACGTTTTTTCTCTTCTTTTTTTTCAGAGTATAAGAGTATAAAGCAGTTGAAAAAATATATGTTTATTCTTTGAAAAGCGATGACATTTAAGTCTTCACCAATAATGCACGTTAAAATAGAACAGGTTTGTTTTTAGTTTTTAAAACTTTAAAAACTGTTTAAAGATTAAAATGCATCTTCAGTGTTCGAGCTTAAAATTTTTGGCTAGTATCCCAGTTGGATACTAACATTTCAAAATCTAGTGTGCCACCTGAAAATTTAGTATTATATGGTATCCTGGTAGGATACTGGGTTCTTGAAGTCTGAAATTAAATTCTGGTATCCCCGGGATATCGGGATACCATTAACCTCGAACACTGATCTTAACAAGTTAGCTGGGGGTGATGTTAAACACTCGTTAATGTTGTTTTTCAGAGGGTCGAGTGCCTGTGATATGTATAGAGGATGGCAGTAGACTGACAGGTGAGGAGGCCCCCATGAAGAAAGATGCCGAACGCTGGCTCATGGAACACCCCAACTACATCTTGGACCAGCCCGATGATGAAGAGGAACCAGGGGAGATAACTCATCACGCTATTCCACCGGTATTCAATGGTGTTTTTCTTGTCGTATAACCAGTATCAGTAAGATGTCCATTCTTAATAATGTGGCATGCTGTGAAAAGTATTGTATTTTTCATTATGCATCCTTTGTAAGTAATGTTTTATATGCATCTATTGTAAAATGTGGCTGCATATATATTTTTTAGTATTGTATGTTGCAGTGTGATATTTAAACATTGGTGTCAGTAAAATTTATATTTAAGTACTAACCAAAAACATATTGGCTAAAATACATATCTATACCTGTATTGGCAAGCTAATCTAATACGTACTCTATGTAACATAGTGGATAAACAAAAATCCTAAGCTCTTTCATCTCTCCTGTCATCCTTTGTTCATTGTGGTTGACTAATGTAACAGTCTAACAAATAATGCTAAGTTGAATCATCAAATATTTTTAAGATTTTCAGTATAAATGTTTAACAATTTATAACTAAACCCCACTCACAAAAAGAAAAGAATATTTAAAATTAAATACCTGCCGCATATTTTACATCTGTTGGAAAATAGTGCTATAATAAAGCTGTTGAAGGTCCTGACCAGTGCCCCACAAATGGTACATCAAAGATTGTGGTCTGTAATGTTCTTTCTGTGGGAAAGATAACAGATCCTTTGCTGCTTTTATCATTAGGAGTGGCAGCAGTGAAGGCATGTGTGCAGAAAATTTGCAGGGGGTCTAGACCGACCAGCAAAGGTTTTTTTTTGTGTGTGTGAAATAAATTTAAAAAAGAAACTGTATCGAACCTAGTCGATGGGCCCATTGGGCTATTTCTCGTTCCTGCTAGTGCATCATGACTTGTATAACAAAGGCTGTGGTAAGTGATATCCTGTCTGAGATGGTGCATATAAAAGATCCCTTGCTACTAATAGAAAAATGTAGAGGGTTTTCTCTCTAAGATTATATGTCAGAATTACCAAATGTTTGACATTCAATAGCCGATGATGAATAAATCATTGTGGTCTAGTAGTGTAGTTATACACAAAAAAACACTTTAACTTAAAAAAAAAAATTCTTGTAGCTCTGCACACACATGCAGTGGGTTTCCTCTTTCTCAACCAAATGTCAAAAACACCAAATGGCCATAATTTAAAATGCGCTGAGGTATATGTAATACTGTGACCATAATAAAGCTAGGCTGTAATAAGAACTAAGAGATACTGGAGGGAGGCTGTGGGAATGACTAGATAGCTGCATGTTGTGTTTTTATTCTGCTTCACTTGGGTGTTGTTACTCCCACTGCTTTCCTTTGTTTTCTCAGTTCACTCTGTTGACCTTGCAGTGATGCCATATCAAGTACTTAACAAATATATATGTCCCTTCAGATGTTATTAGTCTAATTGGAAACTATACCCCAGTAATGGAGTGTTTGTTTAATCAACATAGTGAATTATTTCTACGTTGATAAAAAGAAGGGGGGAAAAAATTGGTTGATAGGTTGTAAATGCTAAAAACATAACCATACAGATGTCTATGCATGGAAACCTAACTTTAACTGAATATACATACTGAAATAATTAAAACTGAATATGTAATAATTAAAACTAGTTATGTTCCTATTAATCATATTAGTCCAGCATTGCTTGTTTTACCCAGCTGACCAATTCCAAGTAAAAATCTTTTGTTGGCTATGGCATTTACTTTCCAGTCCAGGGCTCAGTCGGTAGGGCACTTGCCAGAGGTGCCTTGGTCATAGGATCGAACCTCCTTGGTGGACCCATTCTCTGATTGGATTTTCCCCCATCCCATCCAGTGCCCCACAAATGGTATGTCGAAGGACGTGGTATGTACTGCCCTGCCTGGGAAAGTCAATATAAAAAATCCCTTGGCTGCTGCTAATGGAAACATGTAGCGGGTCTTCCTCTGAAGACGAGTAAAAATTATCAAATGTTTGATATCCAACAGTAAATGATGAATTAAACGCGCTCTCTCACAGATGGTTGACCTAATTATTGACCCAACAAGGTATTATATGACAATATATACATTTGATCTGTACCTAAAAGTACTTTATTGAACACCATATCACACTTATTATTGATATTTTATAAAAATAATTGAATTATGGGTACGGTCCATAATTCTGAGAAAAATAACAGCTGTTAGGAGTGCAGAGGTGTGACGTATTATTTTGAGTCATGTGATAGGCATTCCCTGAATAACTGCAGTTTCAAAACGATTTACCAAGCTTGTGTAACGAGAACGCTTGACTGTCTTCTGCGACGTAATGTAAATAGAAAAACAACAACAATGAAAATAAGTTATTAAAAAATAATAAAAACAGGTACTGAATGATAATAAGCTTATACATTAATTTATTTTAGTAACAGAAGCATGTCGTCGACAATCCCGAATAGTTAGGCCTTTGCATCTATAGGTAAATTTATCGTTAGTCATACGCAAAAAACTCAACATCTGGATCATGAACACCTTTATTTTCCACCTTGTCAGATTCATTATCATGCAAAATATACCATAACAGCTGACTTGGGATAGGAATTGTTACATTTTTAAAGAATACTCTGAAGTAGACGGTGTTTATATACGATGTGACTATATATATGAAGGCCCTGTATATAGCCTCCACTAATGAGGGCTGGCTATATTAACAGCAAAACTGTATCTAGGTGGTTGATAAGTACAGGTATTTGATTGATCCATATTACCGAACCATCTGGAACAGGAGGAATACATACTAAGTACTGTACGAACAGTGCATTTTCTGAACAGGGGAGGGAGTGGGGAAGTATATGAATTTAGCGGACCCTTTTGTGTACGTTTTCCATAGATATATGAATAGCGTCATATTGATATGTCACTACGGTATTAACAAAAAATTAATAATAATAAATAAATAAGTAAATAAATTAATAATAATAATGATGATGATGAATTAATAAATAAAACTATTACAAATTATCAGCTGCTGAGGTAGATTAACTGAAAGAGAAACTAACTACTGACAGTACACAAACTTAACAACAGGGTTTGAACTTAATAATTTTTCACGGAGTGCAATTTGGAGGCTGCTTATGTAAATTATATAAAAAAAAGAGTTAATTTTACAGCAAATAAATATGACTAAAAGGTTATTTTGCTGTATTTAGTCACATTTCAAATGCTAAAAAATTGTAAGGGGCAATAAAACTCAAAATAATTGTTTTTTATAGGTTACTAGTAAAGCTGAGACCACTCCCGGGTCCCCCTCTAAATTTATGTAATGTTTCTGTAACGAACGCCCCCACCCCACCATGACGTGATTTTACCAACATTATAATACATGTAATAATAATAATAATAATAATAATAATAATACACAATTATTATTACTAATACTACTATTACTACTACTACTATTACTACTACTACTACTACTATTACTATTATTATTAGCCTACTACTACCTTTTTGGAGTGGAGGGGCGAGTTTTTTTTATCTGGAGGAGTTTTGGCTATAAAAATGCAAGATTAACGTGTGTGCGCGCACACACAAACGGCAGACTGAACTTGTCCCTGCACGTAGAACTGGATTCAACTGGGTTAAGTAATAATTAGCCAACCTTTGGACGACAAAACATGCAACAGTACACTGTTGTTTTTTTACGCTATACATTAAAACCGAAATACCACTTTGCGAACCAGTCAAAATAATTTGCACACACACCTGATAATAATAATAATAATAATAAATGGTGAGTTCATGTTCCGACTGTTTATTATTTTATTTCAGTGTATTCGCGGTTATTTTTGTCATGAAATAATATATTTTTTATTATTTGCCATGTATATAGCCGGCCCTCATTTCCCAAGTCTCTATACACGGCGATCGTTTATATAAAATCCAAAAATACATTATATGGTTGTCGTATTATATAGCCTCATCACTACGAGTCTGTTTTTCCATATTTTAAATGTCTCATTTAAAGAAGAGTTCCAAATTTTAAAACTGAATTGTGTCATGGAATTCCCTCGATCGTAGTTCAATTAAAATGTTTTGGATCATACAATAACAGGTTTGGTATTCCATTTATAATACATATTTAGAGAAATAAGGCCCACTAAATCCATGATTGAGCTCCTTTAATCAATGTGCTCTATTTAATCAATGTGCTCTAGTGGAGTTATTAAGCAAACTGAACTTTAACTTTACTTTCCTGTCTAAAGTGTATAATGCTGTTTCTTAGTAGGATGTGACTATGTGACAAAAACAGATTAGCCAATATAATAGTAAAATGAATATAATAGTAAAATGGTCTGATGGGTTTTAAAAAATATTCTTTTTCTCTTGTAAACTGATGACTGATAACCAATGTCCACGAGGTTCCCATCACTAATAAAATCGGAGATCAATGCATGCATGACCTGCATGGCTCATCCACTTCATTGTGTGCATTTTAGTATGCTATTTTTGCATTGTCCCGCATTTCAGGAGCTCTTTGAAAAACCGCGCAGGGGGCGCCGACCAAAGTTAGACCCACGGATGCTGGATTTAGGTACTCTTACAGGCGAAGAAAACGTCTCGGTTATCGACCGAGAGTCTGGCAAAAAGGTGAGAAGACCGGTCAGAGGCAGATATTGGCTACAGTCCATCTGTTGGGAGGACAACTGTATAGAGCAGGAGTCTTCAGAAATATGTGTTTTTAATGTTATTCTGCTAACCTAACAGTATAGTCATAACTTGGGGTTTACTAGAGGAAACAACTTGGCATGCTTTGTATGCACTGTATCGTTTCTAACAGTGGAATATGGTGTCTGCATTATTAATTGTGTAATCTTTAATAATCTTCTGTCGTTAAATAACAGTTGTCTAACTGCTTTTTATTCTGTTGTCATACTGTATGAAGAACATTTTCTTTCTTAGTTTGCATTATGTATTACCATGAGACTGTATTTTTAAAACATCATTTGTTGAAGCTGTGTGTGATCCAACAATGTTCTTGTAACCGTTAGTGAACTTTTGTTATGTACAGCAGTTAATAGGGCACATTTGTATCCATAATTTGTGTGTTTTAGTTTTAATATTGCTTTTGTGTTGTATGTGCATGGTGTAATATTTTATTCTGTAAATGTCCTGTCATTCATTGTCAATTATTAATATTGCATTGACAGTCTGTAATATAATTTTAGAGATAGATTTTAGACTACCACTTACCATTGCATGTTCATAGATGGAATGTTGAATATATGGTAACTTGAAAACAAGTAATATTTATTGTAACCTGAACGACTGGTAAAAATTTCCCAACTCAGAATAATGATCAACGGCTCACCTTGATTTTGTTCATGGCAAAGACGGCCCTAGTTTGCCTCATTTGAGTTATGAGAGTGCGACGTAACCCAGTGGTAAAGCGGTCGGTTTGGGATTGACCCCCTTTAGTGGGCCTATTGGGCTATTTCTCGCTCCAGCCAGTGCACCACGACTGGTACATCAAAGGCAGTGGTATGTGCTATCCTGTCTATGGGATGGTGCATAAAAAAGATCCCTTGCTGCTAATCGAAAAGAGTAGCCCATGAAGTGGAGACAACGGGTTTCCTCTCTCTCAATATCTGTGTGGTCCTTAACCATATGTCTGACGCCATATAACCATAAATAAAATGTGTTAGTGCATTGTTAAATAAAACATTTCCTTTTATTTGGGTTATTTTCCCTGTTTATCAAATGCTTCCCCTTATCATTGTAGCTGTAGTTAAAAAAAGTACTAGGGGATCGTCAAGCAAACATTCCTTTTTCTACCCTTTGTTTCAAGTATTGAATTTGTTTTCAGATCACTGGAGCGAAAGCTCCTCCATTACGACACTTGGCGGAATGGTTGGAGAAGAATCCAACATACGATGTGGAAGCTAAATGGGGAGAGCTTGTTCGAGCAAAGGTTAGATGCATGCTGCTTTTATTAGAGGATTTTTCAGAATTCATCTCATAGAGGGAAGGGAGTCTCCATAATTAGTTTATGCTGGGTGGTTCAGCCACATATCTGATTTATTACATACTTGGTTACAATGAAAACATTGGGGATTTAGGTGGGTTTTTTAAATTGTTGGTGGCAAGTGTATATATTGATTTGTGTCCCGTTTCCACCCACCAGCACCCCCACCCCCACCCAAAGTGTGAGAAATTCTGTTATGACCTTAATACTTGACCCCGACCACCTCAAATTACGTGGTTTTTGCTTGTGTTTTGGTATCTTCCAACATACACCCCAAACCCTTTCTGGTTGTCAGCGAAGTAAAACTATGACAGAACAGACTACCTATCGAAATAGATGAAATAACAATTAACTTTATATTATAGTTGAAAAAAACCTTGTACTCTGAATGCAGCTTAATGGTAGAACTACTTTTAGAGATAAGTGGATTGTAAGACTGAATCCATTCAATCAAGCCTTTTGTTTATTTCCCATTCCAGCCCTTGCTTTATGGCTGACAATCAATGTGCTATTTGAGTAAGTATATGTAAAAGAAGTCTTGCAGCTTACAGGAAGGAGTAGCCTTAGTGGGGAAATGGGTTTCATTTCTGGACCAGAGTGGAGCAGATACTCTGTGGTAGAGACTAGCTAGTGAACAATATGCTGGGTGTCCTTACACAGCTTTCATTTCATCTGTGTCCTAGTCCTTTATTCGGTGTGTTCAATTATTTCATCAGCCAAGTAGATAACTTCTCATTAAGATGCATTAAGAAATGTTAGAGGAAGGTGGTGTAAATTTTGTACATTTGAAATTTTTGTTTTCTGTGATGTAAAAACCAGTATTTATGTTTTTGTTTTATAGGGTAGTTTGCCAAAGAGCATGGACTCGAGAATCCTGAAGTCTTCTGGTCGAGGTCGCAAGTCTCGCGACAGCATGCTCCACCCATCATTTCTAGGTGAAATGGCATACCCTGGCTCGCTGTCAGCTATGGCTGGCTTCCCTGTCACTGCAGGACTGATGGGTGCCTTTCCCAAACTACCTCTCAACATGCCTTTTGGTGCACTGCCAAACCTTGCTCTGCCAAACCCAATGTTAAGCCTGGGTGGTTTGGGCTTGCCTGGATTTCCTTTGACATCGGCTTTAACGAAAACCACGGACAGTGATGGAAAAGATAAAACATCGGGCGACAAAGATGGTGACGTGAAGTCTGATCTTTCGAGTACATCGTCGCCACATCCGTCATTCCCATCATTCTATTACAATCCGCTAATGTACAATCCATTGCTGGCAGCCCAAGGGCTGCCAGGCTTTCCCATTCCAACTAGTCTATCGGCCTCACTTGCCGGTCTTGTCAACCCGGGTGCCATTAATGGGCGACTTGAATCTGAGGAAGATGAAGAACAGCGGTTGGAAAAAGAAACGCTGGAGAAAATTAAGGAATTCTCACATAAAAAGGCGAAATTGTCAAACTACGAATCGGGTGAAAAGTCGCATTCGTTGCAACGCAAATCAGATGATCACAGATCTCATTCGTCTTCAAGTAAAGGAGATCGCCACCATTCTAAGTCAGAAACCAAAGCAGAGGACTTGTCAATGAAAAAGAGACATTCACATAATTCCACATCAGAAGTGAAAGCCCCACTCATAGTGCCTACACGTACACCATCGCTAGTTCCACAAGAAGAAGCGACCGATCTCTCGATAAAAACTAAAACAAAACACATACTCAACACAGACAATCTCAAAGTTATAAAAGACTTGAAAATTAAAAAGTCCAAATCAAAAATGTTTAGTTCCTCTAAGCTCAGCAAAATCGTGGATTCTTTGAAAGACAAAGTGATGAAAATTGAGAAACGAGAAAAACCGAAAGAGACAATGGGTTCAGAACATTCGGCGAAACCAGTGATGAAACATTCTGAGGAAACTAAGCAGACGAAGGAAAGTAGACCTTCTAAAGAAGCTAATAATTCAAATGAAACTAAGGAAAGTAGACATTCAGCAAAAACTAAAGAGTTGAAGGAAATAAAAAATTCTGAGGAAACTAGAGAGTTGAAGGAAATAAAAAATTCCGAGGAAACTAGTGAAGTGGGTTGTGATAATCTTGACAATGCTGCCAAAACGACTAGTCCAAAGGCTGTAAACAAATCAGAAAGCAACAAATCATCCTCGTAAAAGGTGGAAGGCATTTTAGTTCTTTTTCCACACAGACATTTTTTGTGATAATGTCTATAAACTGGGATGAACAAGTGGATTTAGTGTTGGATTGAAACTGTTAACTTGGCTTCTTTTACAGTCTTTGATTAAGCATTCGATATGGTCCGATAAGATTGCTGCATTGATCTGATGATGGCTAAGGTAACCAGTCACCATCAGTTACATGAAGGCTGTTAACTGGTGTCTTGAACAGTCTTTGAATTAGATTTAATGGTGATGATTAAAGATAGCCAGGCATGTTGTGTAAAAAAAAAACTAAGTGTAATTTGCCCTGTCATTGAAATTAAGGCACTAAAGTCTCAGGTGTTGTTTTGTGAATTTGAGGTGTGGTCTGTAAAGTAAATTAAATGTCTTTACACATCTTGTATTGGAGAGATATAGTCTGTAAATAAGAGTCGGGCACATGTTGTAAATTAGCAACTGTAAACTGCAGCGCAGTGCAGTCTGGAGTTTGAGGTGTACTTTTTGTTGTTTTCTTAAAAAAGTCACAGGTTTACTGCTGAAGACCATATTGCTTGCTTCCAAGGTGGTTTACTTTGAAAAGTTGGAAGAAAACTGACAAAATAGCTGGATTTGTATGAGGTCTCTTTCAGTTACTTTTCACATGAACAAGTCAGTTTCCCAAAGATAGAATGGTAAAAAACCTGAATGAATCTCAGGCATTAACCAGTTTCATTTTGTTACAGGCATTGACCGGTTAGATATCATTTGTCACAGGCATTGACCAGATATCATGTTGTCACAGAATGTTTAGTCATTCATATGTAGTTGTTCATGTTCACAAATATACTGATGTAGTTTTTGAAACAAAAGATTTACAAACAAAATTAATGTGTGTGTGTGTGTGTCAGTATGTTGGTATGTGAATTGTACCAAGCTATTGGCCTGTTAATTTACTGAATATTAGTATTAATCTTGTGGTGTTGTGAGCGTCACATATGCTCCTTGAAGAGTGATTGTAAAAATTGTTGTTATTGTACAGTACACCCAAGTTGGTGATGATTCCAAAAGAACTGAAAATGATAAAAGATCTCCATGAATTTTTTTTTTTAATTTTTGATAAACTGTTTTAAGAACGTTGAGCACAGGGTATATGGAATACGATAACTCCATACTTGGCCCATGTTTGTAAAACAAATTTAAAAAAAATCTTTAGCGGATAGTGACTGTTTTAGATTGAATGTCACTGCTGTGACATTAGAAATTAGACTGAATGCTCAACTTATATCATGCTATCACATTTTGATTTCTTTTGCTACAGTGTTAAAATGTGAACTCCCTAAGTTGAGCTGTAAGTTTAAGATTGTAAAGCCCACTTTCTCAATCATGATTCTCAATTAAGTAAAATTTCGACCACTTAGATTTTATGGTTCGTGTAAGTATAAACTGAAATAAAGTGCATACTTTCTTATGACTCTGCTGCCATGTATTTTTCAGTTTATTCTTGAATCAGCTGACAAAAAAATAATCTAGATTTTGAATTTTCACTTGAATTGTGCATTATAGCCGAAATTTGAATGAGAAATTGGGCCTAAAAGTTTTACAATCATGGGTCATGGTTATCTTCCAGACTCGACTGTTCCCTGCCTTGACAAACAGATGAAATACCTCAGTATTATACTGCTGTTCTCCCTCTATGCATCACTCGTGTTCCTGTCTGTTTCCCTTCCAGCAGTAGGAGCACATTCAAATATTTAATAAATCCCAGTTTCATGTTGTAGTATTCGCTTTGAATATTTTCATTGTGGCTGTACTAAAAGATATTTTTCCATGGCTAATGTAATGCCTGTGTTCTTAGGTTGCAGATTTTTTTTTTTTTTTTTTTTTTTTTTTTTAAAGGATAAAAAACAATTAAGATAATGTTGCAGGGATGATTTTGATTTTTTTTAAATGTGTATCTCAGAGTTTAATGATGTATTTTTTATAATTTGAATTTATTTATAATGTTCATTTTATAAACTTTATTAATAATCATGCATCAACAAAAATGTGACATGTTTAGAGATTATGTATGTGAGATTAAAACAAGATAATGAAATTGTTTTAAATGAAGAATTTTTAGGGTTATATTCAAATACATTTGAGTGATTAATTATGTGTCATATAAAGTATTGGTCATTATTATTGACTGTTCAAACTGCAAACTGAGGTATATTTTTGAAGTTTTTCTCTCCAAAATTTATATGAACCTTTTGAGGAATTTTTCAAATTTTAATGTTCTGTTTCATATGCATTTGTAATATAAAAGTAATAATTTAACTGTTTTGAAACCTGTATTATGCCACTAGCTTCTTTCAGTAATTTTATAATTGTATATAAAGGCAGTTTCAGTCTGCTCAGACAAATTTAATTTTTATGAAGAATGCTTCTGTGGTTTTGGGCAATTTTTTTTTAACATCACAGTGGATTGCTTTGAGAAAACGTTTCGAGTTTAGAACATATGAAGCTGGGTGCATTAATTATTCTACTGTATATAACTACCATGGGATGTATTTTGCAGTCTCGTAACATTTGTTTGGCTTTGTATATTGCTTGAAAAATAAAAACACTGGTCTCAGGGCATATTTACTGTATCTATATTTTTAACATGAATGACTAGTATTTATTGAAATAGTCAAGTACATGTTGTTGTTTTCAAATGGGCCAATCAGTGCAGGAGGCGGATGTTTCCAGATTTAATTACTACCGGTATTTCATCATGGCACAAGGTTTTTTTTTCACGAAATGGTCATAGTGCTAGAATTATTGTGGCTACTGTTGGGATTATATGTTATAAACTATGCCATATGATCTGGTTTTAAGCTGTCGTTTCTTAAATCGCATTTGTGATTTAAAAGTTAATTTAGCAAAGATAACAATGATTTCACGAAAAAAATTACTAAGCTCAATGTTACTAGAAATAGTCTACAGATTTGTTTGGATCAAATTCGCCAAATTGCTATTAAGTTTTCATATTAATGTGTCAGTGAAGAAATTTTTGCTGTACTTAATACATTCGTATTATATAGTAACTTATACATGGAGAACCAAACTGCTTATTTTGATGCCGTATACAGTTGTTATAAGTTAAGTGAATGTTTACAATCGATCTAAAGCAATTGCCATTGACTAACAAAATTGAAATTTAAAAAAGTAGTGATATGAAAATTTAATATTTGAAGAAAAAAGACTTATGTAAACACTAGTATTAACTTTAAGTTATTTTAAAATGTATGTGATTGGTTCGTCTTATTTCAGTGTTACCTTTCATACATATTTATTACTCATTTGATTGAAATAGCTTTAACAAAACTTACTCAGATTTCCAAAGCCAATCTACATTTCTGAGAAGTCTCAAAATGTTAGTATCCAAGTCCTTAAGAATCTATCACAAAAGATTTTATAATTTCATAAGTTTTTACAATTGGCCAAAAGCTGCTTTATGGGACAGCTGTAAACCTTGCATATGACAAACATAACATTGACCATACGTGACTACAGTTGGTTACTCCTATGATCATTTTTGTGAAACCAGTGCCCAGATCGATTTTTGGGTGGCAAGTGTAAGTTAAGCTGTTCCTCCTTTGGGACAATTGATGCATAGAATTTGACCAAAGTGACCATCGTGTTGATGAATTCTAGTGGTCAGTGTAAACCAGAGCTCATAACATTCTTCATCCACAGTTGATTTATCGTATTTAATGTGTTGTGTTGATACTCACAATCTCATGATTTAATTGGATCTTACCGACCACTCCACCTGTCTCGGTTAGTAGCAACGCCAATGTTATTCTGTGACCAGATGACCTTTCATTTGACCAATCAAGGGGCAGGATATAGCTTAGTGGTAGAGTGCTCCCCCGAGGTGCAGTAGAATTGATTGCACATCCGAACCATTGCCCTGCGACTGGTTCATGGTATGTACTATCCTGTCTGTGGGAAAGACCATATAAGACTACTTGCTGTGTTTTGGTAGGAGAAGTAGAGGGAAAATGTCATTAGTTGAAGGTCAGGTTAAAGAGAGAACAAAATTTTCCACATTCTTTTGTTTTTGACCTTGGAAAATATTGCTTGCATACCCGGTAAATCTGTCTGAGTTATGGGGTTTTAAATAAGGTCACCAGGATACAGTGTTATTGGCTCATGTCAGATCTACGGGAAACCTCCAATATTGTCGAGTGTCATGTTTTCATCACCTCGTCATTGTGTTATGTCATTACATTGCCTTATGAGTTGAGTTTTCTATCATATCATTTGACTGGACTCTGAATGTGATAAGGGCATTCTGTTGATTAAAATAAGCATTACATCTTTTGTTGTAATCATTATATAAATGCAAAACTTGCTATTGTACTTGTGTGTTTATTGTTTCTGTACAGAGTTGAAACGTAACATAAAACTGTAGTGGCCAACAGGGATAGTTAAAAAAAGAAAAATGGAAAAAACTGTTATTTGCCCTTAATAAATCAACTAGCTCTCAAATTATTATTTTAAAAGTTGACCTTACTAGTGGTTACAAGAAACAAAATGGTGAAGTTATTGTATCACATTTTTGTGTTGGAAACATTTGCATCTTGTAAAATTCATGGTCAACCATTGGACCATCTTTCTAAAATTAGTAGTCATTAAAGGTCACCTTGGGCAACCAGTCGACTGCCAGTTTGAACCTTGTATGTACTAACTATAGAAAATTGGAGAAATAGCATGCCTCTGGTTTTGTTTTTATTTTTTAATTTTTGCAGTTTTATATATTTTGTCGGAATAAATTAGTTTTGATTTGCTGTATTGTCAAGTGTAATGTTCTCAGTTGAGAGTTAACATATTGGAATGTTTTGGTTAGTTGGTCTTATTTTAACTTAAAATAACACAATTTTGGCACACCAACTGGGAAATATAAAAGTTTTTTTTTTTTTATTACAAATATGAAAATAAATAATAAAAATCTTAATTTTTATTTGTGAAGATTAATTCACTGCAGCTTTTCTTTAACTTGCTGAATCATTTGAATGTTTGCTCAAGATGAATCAAGCGGGTATGCTATATAACTGAGCAAAACTGTAAATTATTATATATATAATAAACTTTGTAGTCTTGATACGTTACCAAACTTTTCACCATTATCTGACATTCTTCAAAGCAAATGTGTGTGCATCTGTGTGTGTGTTTTACATGGGTTATACAGTTTGTGAATTATTCATATTCTATTTATTTTTATGCTTATTATCCAATTACGGTTGAAACTGTCCTGGACCCCGAAATGGGGCCCTGGACATACGTGTTTGTTCTCTGGGCTGTCCATCCGGAACAGAGGTTAACACTGAATTAATATAGTGAATCTTGTTCCTTTCAAATCATGTTACATAACAATACAAATTTGTTTCATCATCTGTTCTTCATTGTCATTCTTTCACCCTTTGTTTGATTGCAAGTGATTGCAATTCAGATTTAAAACAAAACCATGTATGTGTATTTAAGTCACAGCCTGAGTACCTTAATTTTTTTTAGGAAGGTGGTCCTCCAGTGCATTTGTTTTTTTTCTCACTATTCTGGTGTCAAAAAACCCCCAATGCTGTGTAGAATATAGATATTTTTCTTTTGTTGTATTTTATTTCCAGTCTGTAAATGATTCCTGGTAGTGTGAGTTTCTTATTTGCAACCATTTAAAACTTTGTACTGTGTAACTTATGTGGATATTGTACATTCCTTTTGTGTATCTGTATGTTTCATCAACTAGACAGTTTGTCGCTGACTCATTTTGTGAGCAAATAAAACAGTTTGTAATATTAGTAAAAATTGAAGGGTGATTTGCATTTTTGGATGTCAGACTTGAGTTTTACAAGAAAAATCTTACTATTATTTAATTTGTTTTTTAATTTTATTATTAATTTTTGTTTGTTTGTTTTGGAGCGAAGATATGTATGTTTAAAAATATTTCAAAATTAATTACCGGGTGTGTGTACATAATTTTTAAAATTGAGGAATTTTGACCGATTCCAACCATTCAACCATTCATGCAATAACGTATGTATACATGTGATGATTGACTTAATATTTTACAATATCCCAGCATAAACAAAAATGAGAATGTAATAATAGGCTTAACACTTGTAAATAAAATCTTTCAGTCCTAGTCAAAGTTATTGATCATCTAGAAATGCATTCATTAATTTTCATCTCATGATATACACCATAGTCTATTTTTTTGAAACTATAATGTAAAAATTCCAAAATGACTGTCTGTCTGCACCAACGGGTGGCTTTTATATAAAGAGAAATCATGCACATTTAATTTTGATAAACAGGTGGTGGTTATATAAGGTGATCTATATATAGAGAAATACCACATACATGATCTGTGTTCGAAAATGTTCTGCTACAGAGAACCTGTTCCTAAATGTTTCAAAAAGCTGAGAATGTGTTCCCATTGTTAAATCCCACACTAACTCACATGGTGATGTGACGAGAATGCGTTTTTTTCTCGTTCGCACATGCACTTTTGAATACAAGGTTGTGTGCAGAAGGTATTTTATCAGACATGCCCTTTCATAGACAGGTGGTTGTTGTACAAAGGGTTCACAACTGCATGCATTCAGACATTTGTCTATGTGTGTGGGTTTATACTGGTGAGAAGTTATAGGAGGGTCAAGTTATACTTCCCCATAATACATTAGAGAAAGGAATGGGTTTTGACACCCGAAAACCCTCCCCCTGCATCCGCCTAACCATGTTTAACTTGAATTATTTGCTTGTTAAATGAGTTGCCGACATCAACTGTTTTGCATACTTGATAACAGGTCATATCATTTTCATGTTGCCCACATTGATAAGATACCTCACTCACTCCATACAATTGAGTGTATGCAAGTAAAACATCTTCATAACTTATTTTTCATGATAAATTATTCACTGACCAATTAATTTATCTGGAGCTGATTTAAAAAAAAAAAAATACATGGTTGAATGGTTTCATTCCCTGTGTGATCAGCTTGTGTGTATTTATTGGAGGAGAAAAATTTTGTATGTATACTTATTTTTATTAAAATATGGCTTTGGTGTTAAAATAGTTGTTTTCTTTTTATTTCCTTCTTAGACCTAAAGCACACTGGAGTTAGGTTTGGGTCTAGCAAGTGTGGCAAAGACCATGTCTGGTGTATTTTCACATCTAGGTCATCTGTAACTTCTACTTGTTGGGGGCGGGATGTAGCCCAGTGGTAAAGCACATGGGTGATGCGCAGTCAGTCTTAAGATCAATCCCCATTGGTCGGCCCGTTGGGCTATTTCTTGTTTCAGCCAGTGCACCGTGACTGGTATATTAAGGGTTGTGGTGTGTGCTATCCTGTCTGTGGGATGGTGCATATAAAAGATCCCATGCCACTAATGGAAAGATATAGTGTTTTTTCTCTCTAAGACTATATCAAATGTTTGACATCCAATAGCCAATGATTAATAAATGTGCTCTAGTGGTGTCATTAAACAAAACAGACTTTTAACTGTTACTTGTTATCATTATGTATTCCCTTTAGATTTACATGTATATTCTATAAACATCAACAATAATTAAGAGAATTCCACATTGATTAATATATCTTTCCTTTTGTTCCTTTAGGAAAAAGAAACGAAAAAGAAGTTATGTTTCAAATTGTGCAGTCTGATAGCACGTTCTATACCATCTGTTGCCAGATCTGTAGTTGCAGCAAAGACGCGGTGTTTAATTGTGTTGTGTCACATTCAATTCAGTGGTGGTACCAAATGATAATTGAACATACTCGTCAAACCCAGACCAAGACCCATCTTAAAATAAACAAAATACAAAATAAACCCACCATTGTCAGTGTTGAAATAACTGTCTTATGTTTCGTACATAAATTAACCCACTTACTAAAATAATAATCTTGGTTAATTGGTCTTTTCTTTCTGTGGCCTGTACCTGTGGTTCTTGATTGGCAGGTGTATATTTAGACAGTTCCTAGACACTGTCTAGAAACACTAAAAAGACGTGCCTCTTTTATTAAGATCACAGGGTATTGTGTGATAACTGCGCGAACACCCCTCAAATCGTAATGGACATTATCTGCCGTCCTGCTTTATTACTATAAGTAATAATTTAAAACCCTTGATTAAGTAGACTTTCCCATCTAAAATCACAAAACTGACCAATTACGTAGTCCCAAAGAAAAGAAAATTATCATTTGGTTATCGTGAGTGGTCGTTTTTGCTCGAACTTACCCTACCAATAGGCCTACTAATATGCATTTTAACATTTGGATTTTTTAAAAGAGTAAAATACTAGAACTCCATTTCGTTCCATTGAAAGAAGTGTTTTTATTTAACGACACACTCAACACATTTTATTTACGGTATATGGCGTCAGACATACGGTTAAGGACCACACAGATTTTGAGAGGAAACCCACTGTCGCCACTACATGGGCTACTCTTCTGATTAGCAGCAAGGGATCTTTTATTTGCGCTTCCCACAGGCAGGATAGCACAAACCATGTCCTTTGTTGAACCAGTTATGGATCACTGGTCGGTGCAAGTGGTTTACACCTACCCATTGAGCCTTGCGGAGCACTCACTCAGGGTTTGGAGTCTGTATCTGGATTAAAAATTCCATGCCTCGACTGGGATCCGAACCCAGTACCTACCAGCATGTAGACCAATGGCCTGCCACGACGCCACCGAGGCCGGTTTGTTCTACTGATGCAAATTGAAATATGCCTATATTTAGTTAAATAGTTTATTACACTATCAAGTCATTTGTTGTTTTACAAGTTGGGTTGATGAAAGTGAAGTGCCTTGTCGTGAATTAGAGCGTTTGTTTACACTGTGTGTCACGGTACATGCTCTTAAATTTGTTTCGCCTGTGGTGATTTTAATTGTGTTGGAGGGCTGTGTGCAGTTTATTGCCCGTAGCCCAGGTGGGCAACTTGTTACGTAATACTTCGCACGATCGGACATTCCAATATGCACTTAGTCCAGCTGCGGAGGCCATGTGGCGAGTAGTTACGTAATACCTCTGCGAGTGCGGTTTTACAACCGTGATTTTGGCGACGATGGCGTCAGTAAGTCCGACGATCGGAGAGAAATAATACCGACTCTAGTAGAGTCCGACTATGAGATGATACGTGAGGTACCGCCTTGTACTCCCAGGCAAAATCCTGATTTATAATAAATAGCTAGAATTTAGAGATATCTAGGAGAACGAATTAGGACGGCTCCAGGGGATCACGAACGTAGTCCGTTAGGACTTGGTAAATGTCATTTCTGCTCTGTGTATAACCTTGATGTGATTGATGTGACTTTAAATATTTTAATACTGTATTATACCAATATTCTTTAGACCGTGTCTTCGGTCATCTGACGAAGTAAATCGTAGACTTTTTGTTCTAACATTATATGAGTATTTGGTAATATAAAGCTTAGCCAGTCATCCTAGAAGACCCTAGGTAAACTCTAGGTTATTGTCTTTATTGTGATAGGTACCAGTATTAATTTTGTGTTACAGATTACTGAAAGAGTAGTTAAGGGTTAATTAAAAATTAACCCGTTAGGAATAGAGCTGTAATTCCTTTATTAATTAAGTTCCCCAATGAGCGTTCCTAAATTATCACACGTTACTGAACGAGTAGTAAGGGTTAATTAAAAATTAACCAGTTAGGAATGGTGTTGTAATTCCTTTATTAATTAACTTCTCCTGCAAGCGTTTCTCAATTATCACGTGTGGGTGTGGTGTAACGGTGAAGTAATTCGCATATTGTGTAACTAGACACCTAGAGATTAACTAATTAAGTGATCAGTTCTGGGTTGTTATTATTGCTGTTATTAATTTACTACTACGGTTGTACATTTGTCAGCGTAGGATAATACAGATTCCAAAGTGTATTGTGTTTTTGTTGTGTTTCTAGAGAACTACGTGCTATATTAATATATACTTTATATAAGATCGTTTCTCTGATCATACCTAGAGACGAGCCATACTAGGGTTTAACAGCCTGTTACAGAGAGATCTAATAGATATACAAATAGGAGAGACATTTTGATAATCGTGTTTTATTCGGTTACGGGAATTATAGAATCCCCGTGACACTGTGCATAGAGGCGTTAGACGGAGCTGACGTCACTAAGCCCCAAGCTATACCACCGGACGTCACAAAAACTAAACAAAATGGCTGCCTCCAGTTAGCAGAAATAATCACGTTTTTTTAATTGACTACAGTTACACGTTTTTCATTTCTTAAAGTGTCGATATGTGTTGGTTGTCCGGGTATGCATCTTTCCAACACATCAGGCTCATATTTAAGTTGATCCTCCCTTTAAAGCTGCAATCTCGGGGTTTGTAATATACTTTAATTTTTTTAACCATTTATAATAGACCATGCTTTTCATCTACATCAGCGAGTCTATGACTTGTAAAATATACAAGAAGAAAAAAAAAGTAGATTTAGCATAATTTTAAGTGTGTTCAATTTGTTGAGCTTTGAATAAACTACAACATTTGTTTTAATGCAATATACTATGTTTAGCTACTGTGCAACATGAATGAAAAATATTTAGGGGTCGCAGCAGGCTTGTGATCCTTAACTTTCTCCAAAGGAGGGGTCACAGGACCCCAGTGACACACCTTGGATCCACACCTGGGTTTTATATGGGGTGGGGTGGGATTTCTTGTTTTGCAGAGAGAGAGTGAGTGAGAGAGTAATATTGTCGGGGATTTCTTGTTAAAATAAAACTGGATTAGTTCAGTTGTCTGTTCCGGAGTGAGTACGAAACGTCATGCAACCGTTCAGGAGGCCGAGTGATCGCGGTCGCTTGCTAGCCTGATTTTTGTTTCTGACATTAGTTGAATGTGATATGATGGAAGACCAGTCAAGTTCTTTATCTCTTAACCATGCTACAGTTGTGTATTGTGCTGACAGGACTCAAGTCTGTTTTTCATCACAATTTTTGTCCAGTGACTAGTACATCAAAGGTTTTTTGTGTGTTTGTCAGTAGGAAAGTGCATAGGAAAGATCCCTTGCTGCTGTTTGCTAGGGGTATCCTTTGTAGCACAGTGTTTAAAAAACCCACCCTGGCACTGTTTTGGGTTTTGAAAAAGAGAAAAAAGAAAGAAAGAAAAGGTGTTGAAATAACTATGTTTGTGCCAATGGGTTGTTAAACAATCATCTCTTTCCTTTTCCTAACTTGGACAAGCTCAGAGTTACCAAAATGCCAAAAAGTATGTGTTTTGTTCAAATGTTTTACATACACCATTATAGATGTTTTAGACAGGGATCGCATTTAACCACCATCATCGAAGAATCTGTTTTTTAACATGCCAATTAATGTTCAGGCATATCTGTTCTGATGGCAAATTCTGATTTGTGTCCAAAGCAAAAAAAGAAGTTTGTTTTGTTTAACGACACCACTGGAGCACATTGATTAATCATCGGCTATTGGACGTCAAACATTTGGTAATTCTGACTCGGTCATCAGAGGAAACTCGCTACATTTTTCCTAATGCAGAAAGGGATCTTTTCCCACAGGCAGGAAAGCACATACCACAGCCCTTGACCAGTTGTGGTGCACTAATTAGAACGAGAAACCCCAGTCAGTCGAATGAATCCACTGAGGTGGTTCGATCCTGCGATGCTAGCACCTCAGGCGAGCACTCAACCGACTGAGCTAAATTCCGCCCCCTAAAGCAAAATGCCCGTTCATCTGGGGGGGAACTATAGGTTTCGTATCATTCCGTCGGTCAGTCTGTCCCACATATTTGGACATGCATGCATTGCTTTAACAGTACTCTCAAAATACTTGTTCAATTTAACAATTTTGTGCTTAAAGCAACGTGTTGTTACGGCCTCGCAGTGCTCACACCACAAATCTATATATGTCCAATAAGTTAATTACTACTAGTATTCCATAGAGTACACTGACATAGCTGGGATCGGACACACACCTTTTATTTACTACAACCATTTATTTTTGCCGGTCTCCGCATAACACGACCGAACCCCACCCCAATATAGAGTCCGTCCTGGTGGTAGTAGAATGACATTCCTGGTAGGTGTCAATAGTGGAATGCAATTACTTATAAAGTGGTTTACACACCTTCATTTCAGTACTTTGAGAACTAAACAATTTTCTTACATACCTATTGGTGAGAACACCATGTGTTATTTTTTATAACTAACATGTACATGTGTTAACACTTTCAAGACATACGACTGGCCAGGTCACCACTGCCATACATCCAATGAAAAACTACACGATGGAAATCGATTACATTGTGATGTATAGTTAACCTGACAACCATGGGTCTGTGACACTGTAAATAACTTTTAGTCGAAAACGATGTTAAAATTTACTTAAAACCTGTTTTTTGCGGATATGTAAGAAATAGAATAATACATTCGTGTTCGTTGGATACCATTTATCTCACAACTTGTTTAAAAACGTATCAAGTCGCTTTCGCTCGTTAGATACATTCTAAAACAGCTCGTGAGATAAATGGTATCTAACACCCACTCATGTAGGCTATTATTCCCTATGCGTACGTTATAAATGTACTCCTCACTAAATAATAAACTATTAAAGGCATACTGTTCCAGATTTAAGGACCTCAGGCCTTCTAGAATACGGTGGCCCGATGCCCAAGGCCAGTGTTTTTTGGATTCGGGCCAGTAAAAGTTATTTTGTACAATCCCAATGGCAAGTGGTAAAAAAAAAATATATATATACAAGGCTACGTCCTACGATCATACAAAAACAAAATAAACATCTACAAGTCACTTCTTTCGATTTGCTATCACATGCAATATTTCACTAACAAACAGTTGGCCACCAGTAATCTCTGACCCATCCATAACATCAATATACCCACTGATATAACTTTATTAAAGTTATAAAGTGTAAACATTGGAAAAATAAAAATTCATTGTTTTGCCGCCATTTTGTTTTTGACACTGAAATCCAAAGATTTGTTACTCTAATACTAATAATATGCAAAACGGTAACCAGTCTTTTATTAGTTTTAAAGGTTGCATGTCACTATTTACAAATACTTTAAATGTGTAAATTATTAATTTAATTTATAAAATATGACATACATTGCAAAAAAGGTTTTTAAAAAGCTTAGGAACACAGTATCATGAAATAGATAAATTTAACAAAGTTCCCAAATTGAAAAATTAAGCCTTAAACTGCAATACATACACTTTATGCTAATAAAGTTTCTTTTCCTTTTTTTTTTTTTTGAGGGTTTGGGGGGGGAGGGGGAGTTCCCATTCATAAGTAAATAAATAATGCTGTTAATTGTTGTAATATACAACAATATGTCGGTAACATGGATTATTTTTTATAACTTAGGTGTTTTTAGTGGAAACAATTATTTTAAAATTTTAATAGGTACGGTAACTTTATTCTAAATTGATGAAAATTATGTGCATATTTTTCTAAACAAACCATAAGGCATGCCCAATGAGCCAATCTGTTGTGTAAATTGACAAATTGACTAAACATGATCTCAGTATGAAAAATGGACATTTAAAAAGTTAATTATTTTAATTTACTGTTTTTTTTGTTTGATTAACAGTAAAAACTGGGCAAGTGAATTTTTCACCATGGCCAGTGAATTTTCAAATCAACTGGCCCTATGGCAAGTGAATTTTAAAAATATTCTAGAACCCCTGGACCTTATTTCTCTAAAAATTGATAATAAATAAAAATTACGTTAATTGTTGGAAACCAAATCTAGCTGTTGCATCACCATAACTGAACCATGATGGATGAAATTCATGTCGACCTTCTCGGCAATTTTAGTTTTTTAATTATGGACCATAGCCATAATTTAATTATTTTTACAAAATATCATTAATAAATGGAGTATGGTGGTTATGAAGATGGTTGAATAAAATACATTTAGGTACAAATCAAATAATTTTTGTTCAGGTAATACTTTGTTAGAGCATTAAATAGGTCAGTGGTCTATGACAATATGCCTTTACGGTGAATTAATAATTGCCCTCACCCAGCTACTTGATAATAATTATAATATATAATATAATTTTCTAATTGGCACATGGAGGATTTTAATAGTGGACAGGCTTAGGGGAATGATCGCGACTATAGCTGACCCAAACCACCAAATTTGGAGCAGTTAGCCTATACCTTAGGGCAGCACACTTTTTTTTAAAAGGGGGCTATTCGATAAGATGTACAACACATTTAAGATGCGACTTCGCAAATTTAGATGTCAGGTCGAGATCAACGGTCAAACTAAAATGGTATTGAGAAATGCAGAAAAAAAAGCATAAAATTTTCACAATTGAACTAGGTGTTGTTGTTTTTTTTGGTGGTTTTTGCATCTTTTGAAAATGTTAATTGAGGATCCAAAGAATACAAACTGGACACCTTAAGCATTTGAATTACTCAACATAGCTGTCAAAACACAGAACTGGCTGGATATCAGTGGGTCAAGGAATTAAGTCCGAACTACTCTCAGCTAATATTAGTAATAAGACATCGCAAGATTATTTAACTCCAAGATGGCCACCACATTATCAGTAGTACAAGGGCGAGATGCTGACGTCAAGGAAACAATTTTTATATCTTTTTGTAAGTTCTGATATACTGCATTATCATTTAAATCCAATATGGCCACAAAAATGATCACCAAGAGAACAAAGAGACCATATCTTACATTCTGTTTTATCCCACCCCCCACCAAACAAAAAAACCCCACAAACACACACACACACAACAAGAATATCAAACACTAGATTTTAGGATGCAAGGAATTCAGTTATCACATTCAGTTTTTATGCCGGACTCAGTGGGTCTGTAGGCCTACTGCATTTTTCCCTCTGGTTTATATGCAATTTTAGTTTGTAGATGGTAGACATACACCAGTTTCTCGCTGCTCCATTTAATTTTAAGCGGGGCGCCCCACCCCGCTATTCCATTTTGCCGCCCTCCTTTCACGTTCCCCACCCTCCTTTATTTTTGAGCGCCCTCCTTTATTTTTGAGCGCCCCTCTTTATTTTCCAGCACCTATCTCTGCTATTTCCAAATGCACTTTTTTCCACACAAAATACAACGATCAGTCTGCACACTGGACATCAAAGGAAACAAGCCGCGTTGTGTACGAAAAAGCAATTGACGAAACATTTACGACAGTTACCGTAACGTAATTTAACAGTATTTTTAACAGCCTCTATTTTGTCCAATATCTGTATCCATTTGTATGTTTGATAGACACAATAAAAGTTATATTTTATGTAAGCAATGAAAACATTTTATTTTTTACGGATTCGACAATCTCCGATTGAAAAAAAACCTCTTATTTGGCGCCAAATTTGTCATGTGATCAGAACAGTCATTCTGTCTTTTGTTTCCACTAACTATCGTTTGATATTTTGTCCTCAGTTGCAGATATAATTGGTTGAAACTGATGATTTTTACTTTCTGTTATTCTGTTTATTCAGCAGTTCTTTATAAAATATTGTAAACTTTTCATTTTGAGGGGATATGAACGCTTATAAAAACAACGGAAGTGGTAGTGTTTATCATTAAAATCATTTATCTTGAGTGCCAAATAATATATACACCGTCTTTACAAAAACGAAACTACTTTTTATCAGCTGGCGATAATATTTTATCACAGCGATCGATTCATTCGAAGATCACTTTACAAACATCTTTATTGTTTTTTGTATATCTTGAAATCTTTATTAAAACTTTGATCCATCCAGCAAAACCGGAACTGCCCGTGAATGTCAGACCGATATCATCTTCGGTTGAATTAAAAGACGAGTCTTTTTTTTTTTTTATAAACCCCATTGCACTTTTTTTGTAGGCAAAATAAGGAGTATGCCTTTACTCAGTCTACCAACACACAACAATATGGTAACCAAACTACTTCCCCCTCCCCCCCCCCTTTTTTTTTCTTTTCGTTTATTGGTGGGTTTTTTTTTTTTTTTTTTGAAGGGTGTCGTGCCGAGCGGCCGCCCTCCTTTAATTTTCACCCAGCGAGAACACTGCATACACAACATTTTTCCATTATCCCTTATTTGATACCCAAGGTCATTTTCACGTCATTGTGGACGCAGCCCAGTGGTATTTAGCGCTCGACTGATGCGTGGTCAATCTAGGATCGATTCCCGTCAAGGGGCCCAATGGTAGGTAGAACAACGAAAAATTAGAAAATAAATATGTGGTGAAGTTTTTCATTTTAAACAAAAATGTAAATTAATGAAAATCGAACGGAAAAATATTTAGTGGTTAGAAAGTTATAGCCCTTTGAAGTTTGGCGCGCTGTGAAATATGTCTGCCAAATTTTGACTCGCTTTTTTAAACTTGCCGGTTAAACTTAACTACTGATCGCCATGTGTATATTTCACTTTAAAATGGAACTGAAACACGCCAAATATTATTCTGGAATATGTAATAGTGGTTTTGAAGCCACTGGGAAATGGTAACATTATAATGTTAAAATGTTGTCATGAACCCTAACGTCGTTATAAACGTAAAATCGGAAAATAAGCAATACAAAGCGACGTTGTTGTTTTCACAACTTAAATATCAGGACAATGCAACGATACCCCATTCATTTCCAACTTCTATTATGCATAAATAGTGAAACAATGTTACATTAAAAAATAAAGGTACTCCACATGGGCGTTTGAATGAGCACGTGACAGGGACTAGTCCATTATAATACAATAGGGTAAAACAGTGTTTAATGATAGTGAAAATATTTTGAAGAAAATAAAGTTGGTGGTGGGTCTTTTGGGGGTGGTGGTGGGTCTTTTGGGGGAGGTGGTGGTGGTGGTGGTAATGATGGGGTTGGGTTTTTTTTTTGGTGGGAGATTTCTTGATTTAGCTGAGTAACAAAAAATACATTTTGAAAAAAAATATAAAAGGCTAAAAAAAAATTGTTTAAACGATAATAATACAGATGTGATTAATGATAGTGAAAATATTTCGAGAAAAAAAGAAGTTGTTTATTAATAAATAATAATAATAATAATAATAATAATACAAATGTGATTATTGCATGCCACTGTAACTATAGATAGAAAATGTGCGTGTTCGTCTGGGTTATATGTTTGTTTTTGTTCTTTTTGGGGGTGGCTGGGGGGATGGGCGTGAGTGTGTGTTTGCCGGGGGGGGGGGGGTATTTTGTATTTTATTTTGGGGTGGGGTTGGTGTTGTTACTGGGGTGGTTTGGGGAAGGGGAGGTGGTGGATTGGGCTATTCGTTTGTTTTTTGTTTTATTTATGTTTATTTATTTTGATTTGCCTGCCAGTTATGCTTACAATCATGGGTACAACAATGTCTTCATTCTAACATGTTGGACATCTAGGCCCTACCTATCTTGAAAAATCGACATGCAAGACCAATATAAACATGTTTATACAAATACTAATGTTACAGTTTTTAGTCGATGTTTTTAGGATAAATTATTTTTGCTGTTATTACAGCAAAATATGCAATTTAGCATGTTTATAATACAATTTAATGTACATATAAAATTTGAAGCATTGAAACGAAATATTTTGCAAAACAGGCGCCTGTGCAGGAAATTGTGTAGAGGTCTAGACTGGCTAGCAAAGGTTTTTGTGTATGTTTTGGGGTGGGGTGGGGGTGGGGGTGGGGTCATGTTTCCCTGGAAAATACATTAAAAAAGAACAATATAGCATGTGGGGAAGGTACCGTGTGCTGATCGGAATATTACCTAAAATATCTAAAAGAAATTATTTAACTATTAAAATTGTATTACTGTCACACACAATTCTTTATAAAAACTGTAGGTGTGTTTCTATGAAGTTATGCTAATTAATGTGAGGCAAGATTGCAGCTTTAAAAAAAAGAAGACAATTTCCATGCAAGAAACAACCAAAACAATGTAATTGTGGGTGAGAGCTCGCTAGCCATAATGTATTCGGGCTAGATTCACCTCCGATAGTTGACACATGGTCAGTTATAACAAAACGCAATTTCAGCAACTTAGGCCCTAATATTTATTTTTAAAAACTAAAACACATGTAACATACTAGGCAGTGCCACCTTGAAGCGATGCATTATGGAATTGATAAAATGGCTGCCGCCATGACTGCTGAGACAACCCCAATTAGGACGCCTTGCGCTCAAATGCGCTAGGGTGAAATGACTTGAAACTTCAAAGAAAACATAGAAATATGTTCAATTTAACAACTGAATATATGAACTCGATGTGCCGAAGTATAGAAATATGTTCAAAATTCATTTCGTTATCAGTGACAAAATCGACCTTTCTCTATAATGAGCCACGTCTTAAATCCCTCAAAACACTTCTAAAAGAAGCCATTGACGTCAGACAAAATTATCATGTGACCCTATCAGCTGTAAAAATGGCCGCGACGTCATACTTGTTACGCGACGTCATTGACTGAGCTCTCTTGAAAATCGTTATTGGTGTAGTTTTAACCGAATTACAAATTAAATAATTATATCTGTTGGAAAGACGATAAAACGCTGTGTATGTACATCTATTTAATATCACTGTATTTCATTGGGAAGCTGTAATATGTGTGTTGAAAAGTGAGTCATTTAAGCTGGTGGCAGATATGCAGCGCAAAGTGACGTCAAACTTTGTCATACCTACCATTGGCTTATTTATCGTTCCAGCCAATGCACCACGACTGGTAGGAAAGGCCGTGGTATGTGCATATAAAGATTCCAAAAATGTTTGACATATCCAATAGCCGTTGATTAAAATATTTAAATCACTGTGCTCTAGTGGTGTCGTTAAACAAAACAAACTGTTACGTAATTGTTGAACACATTAGGGCCTATATAACTTTTTTTGTTACGTCTTGACTAAACTATTAACTGAATATATTCCTAATCACACACGTTAATTACATCTCTACCACAAAATTTTAGCGATGTTATGTATTATATTCTACATGCATAAATTAAAAATATATAAAACCGGCAACGTAGTAACATCTATTTATAGTTGACCTTATTTGACCCAATGTTTACATTTTAAGACAGAACTTTTTATATATCCTCTATATCAGTTCTGTTTTAGGACAAATGTACATTTTTAGTATAAAATATTATATAACAACAAAGTACACGAGGCTGCCCGCTTGTTTGGTAAATAAACCAGTCATATTTAATCAGCTGGCAGCGCTATGTTTCCCGCGCTTCGAGTCTTCGGAACGTGCCAATTCGACGTAGACATGTCCTCTATTTTCCCGCCACTGAGTGCGGGACTGAAAATGTTTATGTCTGCGCGGCCATTGTGAGGGCTCGTACGATTAAAGGAATTGCGATGGGTTTATCTGACGAGGGAGAAGAAAGTGTCTTACAGAGATACGAAGAATTATGTTTAGACTTGAACATGGACAAAAATGCCAAAGAGGATGCTTGGCAGTCGTATCAGAGAATACGGACAAACTTCACACTCGAGGTAATGTTTGGCTGTCGAGCAGCCATGTTGCTTGCATTTAAATGACCAAAGCCGAATATTTACCGTTGTCCATTTCACGATCGCTTATTTTATAACGGGACTTATTGCGCTTGTGTTCTAATAACAGCAGTTAGACTTTTCAGCAGTCTTTTTGTTGACTTTTAATTGTTATATCAATAATTAGATAACTGCTTACAATTTAAAAAAAAGAGGAGAAAATCTCGGGTTTAGTTCTCTGACATTTCGTAACCGGTTCAGTAACAGTAAATTAATTTGTTAAAAATTGAACGCGAAGGCCACCTACTCAAGAATGACTGCTGTTTATAACATGTTAGTTGTTAATAATATTCTAGCCATGTTTTTATACACAAACATTGAATGAAGCATTTTTAATTTCCAGTTGGTGGGCTTTTTTGCTTTGTTGAAAAAACATTAAATAGCCAATTTTATTTGTAGATCTATATGAGAGCATTTGCCCATTGGGGTCTTTCAAAACCCCCTTTTTTCAATAATTGTTTTGTCTTAAAATTCTAGTTGGGAAACCATAGCGCATATTAGGGGAGATTCGGATAATTGCGGACAGTCTCGGACAGTCTCAACCATACTGCCGCTACATTCCGTTTTTATACATTAAACATTTCATTTTATTGTCTGCAAATTGTAATGAGACTACAGATAGTTCTTGAAAATCCATGTTTCTATTTTATCCCGGTGTCACTTTAAAAAGAAAAACAAACAACATTCACAAAAATAGTATCTTACGTCACATGTACACTGGCATTGGTCACGTGATATAATTTATTTCTTCAAATGTTTTCACTGGATAGGTCTACCAAAATTTGAGTAAAACATTTCAGAATGAGAATACATTTGTGTATTTTAAGAATCTTTTATAATAAGATACATGTATAGCTTAATTTTTAAAAAGCAAAAACAATCGTATTAACAATAATAATTGATAAAATTAACAGAATAAACTTGTCCGCAGTTGAACGACTACATAAACAGCAGTAGTTTAATTGCGGACAACATAATAAGTACACTGCAGGGATGGATCTATTCTAAATAAATATTTGTTTTATATAATAATAAATTCATTTTTATTTCATTTCAATTGTGTTTAAAATGCTTTCCAGACGGTTCGTCCACTGGACAATTCTTCCACAGACGATTCCACCACTCACCTCAGACAATTCGTCCACTCGACTGCATTTTTTTCAAACAAATTGATAGTTATTTCTTTGACATTGTAATCGTTTCTTAACATTATTTTGTGGTATACTATAACCAAAAAAGTAAAATAGAGTTAGAATTCAACATTACTATCCTGTTTTTATTAACTGTTTGTACTCATTATCATGCGGATGATTCGTCCACGGACGATTCGTCCACTCGCTCGTACACAATGTGGTAAATAGGTAATGCAAGCCTCCGCGTCGGAAGACTTTATTACCCCCCGCCCCCCTCCCGTCATGTTCTCCTTCAATGGCGTAAATTCTATCCACTGTACCCTCCCTCGTCACGTTATCCCCATATGCCTAATAACCTCGAAATAAAATTTAAATTTGTTGGCTTCTATTCCAATTTAATTAAATGTACATTAAAAAACAATTCAACAAAACAACAAATGTCATTCAAAAGTTAACATATTTGACAGTAGTAGAAATGCACAAGCGAATGTTTTTGGTCAATTAAATCAGTGTAGAATCGATGAATGGTATTTCGTCGTTGTTAACTGCACAAATCACTGTAGGAGATTATCCATTCAAATATCACTGGAAGAGAAACGTCCAACAGTCAGCCGACTAATGAATATAATTTCGTAACAGCACGAATCAATTCTTTGGCAATAATTTCGTCATTGGTGTAGCGTCTCCAAATGGCAAAGAATTCTCACTGCCGGGTCCTATGATTCAGCCGTTGCATCCGTCCATACAACCCTGAGCGTGCTGTAACCTCACCGTGGTGCAGGGGTGTAACATTCTCTTTGAGAATGGCCAATTCAGCACATATTGTACTAAAAACATCTTACGACATGTAGCGTGAAAGGCGTACATTATAGAAACAAACAATAACCGAATAAATAGAAACACCAAAGAATTATGTCTGCAGAGCATTGTTACAAAAACATCTACCAAGCGTAATCTAATGCAATATCATTTATTTTCACCTTTGTAAATTTATGACACAGCAAAAAAAATACGGGGTAAAATATATCTAATAATTTATTTAGCCCCCACGTACGTGTAGTACACATTATTTAGGCCATGGACGAAATGTACTGGGGAAATAAAAACCCAGTGGACGAATCGTCCGGAACTGATTTTGTGTAGTGGACGAATCGTCTCGAGTTCCTCAATGGATGAATTTTCAGTGGACGAATCGTCTGTGGACGAATTGTCCAGTGGACGAATCGACTGCATCCCTTTAAAATAGCAACATTTGGATATGCGGTTTGAATGGCACAATAGACAAAAACGTGGGTTCGGAAAATAACTTTTAACTTAATTGCATATAATTACTGTTTTACTTGGTTTGTTTCTTCAGAAGATGATAAAAGATAATTTTACAGATTTACTAGTTTAGTTATTTATATTTTGTAACAAAATAAATGTTTAAAAATGCTGTGGATCAAAAGAAAATTGTATCCATTGACCATGTCTGCATTTTGCCGACGTACGTCCGCATTTCGCCTCCTCTTACCATTCGTACTTTATTGTAATTTACGGTAACAAAATAGAATCTACCCAATGGCTGGTTGTGATATATAGTGACAGGAAAAACAGCCAATCATGTAGTGTTCTGTTTCCATGTGGGAAATACAGCGGAAGCCAGAGTGTCCGCAATTACCCGAATCTCCCCTAACTCTGTATTTTCTATGTCCATTCGGACTAAGGAAACCATAGCAGTAATAATTGGAGTATGCAACATGTTTGATTAATTTTTGATTAATTTTGGGTGTTCTACTTTTAAACATCAGGAAACCACTGATTTAAAGACAATCTTGCAGCAGTGAGAATGCTGAATTGCAGCGTGATACTATACACATGGCTTGCTTGAGTTGTGGAAATCCTGGAAAGTCATACCATTCGAAATTTTGGAGTGGCAACTGGCAATGCTTCTGCAAAAGTTACTCTAAAATTGATATGCAATGGCACATTTTAATGCCTTCGTTAAACTAATAGAGAGAGAGAGAGAAAAAAAAAAAAAAGCCTTCACATGGAACTCTTTGGCCTATTCGAAATGTAGAAACCAAATTTTACCATTCAATATAATTTGCCTTGTTTTGGTCCGAAAACCAGTGTTTGACAATTTTTTAATTTTTTTTGAACAAATGTTTGAGAAAGTCACTAGCCCTCACAGAAGCTTTTTGACTAGTGCCTTATGATTATAGTAATACAGGTGATAATTTCTACTAGCTCAGACTAAAAATTCACTAGCTGGGACTGAGGGTTAGTGTATTTGTCGAACCCTGGTCCGAGAACATACGAAAGTGAAATCTCGCCTGAACCAGGTGCACATTGTACGTGCTCAGCGCTGAGAGAACCGCTTAGCTGACAACCGTGTCGATAGAGATATGGGAAGTTTGTATGGATTTTTGAAACCTAACAATTGGTAACAATATCACACCATTGGATTCAAGATAACTTCTGTGTATGGCGGGAAGTTGGACAGCCTTTATAATTATATTTCTAAGTGAACAAGGTGGTTTTGTTTCAATACCACTCAGCTCTATTTAAAAATGTCATTTATTACATAAAATGTTTTCATCATATCGGGCATGGAATTTGCTACATAAATAAGTATATGGACCTTTAAATACAATATGTTCGAACTCCCTTATGCTGGAAGTGGATATAAGCATGATTGACTGTAAATTCTAGTGAAAATGTTTGTCTTACAGGGAGATCAGATGCACTGGCTTGCATGTGCTCTGTACGAGTCGTGTCGGCGAAGTGTCGTGCCCACAGTAGGTCGAGGTCAAGTGGAAGGCAATTGTGTTTCTCTCACTCGTCTTCTTCGATCGGCAAGATTCAGGTAATTAAGCCGTAGTCTAATTAGTTAAAGGTCAGGTCACAACGCTCGAAATAAGTAAAATATGGCCTATTATTATTTTTTAAAATAGGAGGCCAAAAGAAATGTGGCCTGCTGAAAATAAAACAACATAGGATAATGGGAGGGTTTTGCATAGTGTGTGAAAAATAAGTTCCTCTAAGGTACATTTTAGAGCATCATGGAATTAAAATATTACAGATTCTACGTCTACAAAATGGGACTGGTTTTTGTTTTTCGCAGGTTGCTAATTCAAGCCCAGGATTGTACAGCAATTGACTTACTAAGGGCAAAACTGCACATTCTTAGCTAATACTAATAAAACATTTTGCAGACATTTGAAACTGCTAGCTTTAACTAACAGATGGCATGCAATCTGTCATTGTTGAACAGTGTAGCAAGTCAAATGCATCTCATCTTAACCAAACAAGGGGGCGGGACGTAGCTCGGTGGTACAGTGCTCGTTTGCTGTGCGGTCTGTCTGGAATCGATCCCCATTGGTGGGCCCATTGGGCTGTTTCTCGTTCCAGCCAGTGCACCACACCTAGTATATCAAAGGCCGTGGTATGTGGTATCCTGCCTGTGGGATGGTGCATATAGAAAGATCCATTGCTGCTAATTGAAAAGAGTAGCCCATGAAGTGGTGACAGCAGGTTTCTTCTCAATATCTGTGTGGTCCGTAACCATATGTTCGACGCCATATAACTGTAAATAAAATGTGTTGAGTGTGTCGTTAAATAAAACATTTCCTTAATTTCCTTAACCAAACAAAATAAATCCTCTTGAAATGTGTAGCTAGTTCTTGAATTAGATTTTTAGTAGTTAAGAAATATTTCCATCAAATTAATCTTTCATTTGATTTACACTACACACTATTTATTATCGGTTATTGGATGTCATCAGAGGTAACCTGCTACATTTTTCCTAATGCAGCAAAGGATCTTTTATATGCGCTTTCCCAGACAGAAAAGCACATGCAGCGGCTTTGATCAGTTGTGCACTGGTTGGAATGAGAAAAAACCCCAATCAGTTGTATGGATCCACCAAGGTGGTTCGATCCTGTGACACAAACATCTCAAGCAAGCACTCAAACAACTGTGTTAAATCCCACCCCTCCACTAGCTATAGCATTGCTCTGCTGACTTCACCATGTCTTCATGTCGCAGATCATAAAGAAGGTTTGAAGTAATATGAGAAGGTTCAGAGGACAATTTAGAAGCCATTGGCAATTAAACATTATTATTCCTAGGTGCCTACTCAAAAATGTAATTGCCTTTGATGACCCAAACAAATATTTCTGTTTCTTTTTCTCTCTGTTATTTTAGTCTTATCCAGTTCTTCAGCAAAATGAAAAAATGGTCTGACATGGCAAATTTACCACAGGAGTTCCGAGATAAAGTTGACAAGCTAGAGAGAAACTTTGCAGTTTCCACAGTGATATTCAAAAAGTTCGAACCAATATTTCTGGACATTTTTCAAAACCCCCTAGAAACCAACAAACAACAGCGGAGTAGGAAACAGAGGTTCGTATATCACTATTTATTTGTAGAGCTTGGTTTACTTTCAAACTATCGCAAATAACTCAATTATAACCCCTGCTTTATTCTTTTTGAAAATTGTGTTGCAGTGTGGCTGCTATTCTGGACGTGACAACTTTGTTAGCGAACATTTCTGGCTTTTAAAAAATGATTGTCCTGACTATTGCTTTTTGAAATAATGTCATTTTTATGTTATTTCTTAGACATGACATTTTTTGTGGTGTTCTGTCTCTGCTGCAATTTCTGCATTAAGTTTTTTTTCGAACTGCATCCTATTGTCAATACAGCACACGATCACTGGGGTCTCTTAATGGCTTTAAAACAAGTACAATAATGTTGGCCAGTGATATTTATACCTGTTAGTTTGATCATGGTTTGTCTGAATATGAAAAAAATATACATTGTTGCTAAGATTTTACCATAGATTATTTCAGTTTTGTGTGTATTGTTGGAACGTTAATTGATAAAACTGTGTGCTGAATGTTGTATCTTTGATTCTTTAATTGATAAAACTATGTGCTGAATGTTGTTGTATCGTTGGATTTTTAATTGATAAAACTATGTGCTGAATGTTGTTGTACATCATTGGATCTTTAATTGATAAAACTGTGCTGAATATTGTATCATTGGATCTTTAATTAATATACCTGTGTGCTGAATGTTATATTGTTGGATCTTTAATTGATATAACTATATGCGGAATGTTGTATCGTTGGATCTTCAATTGATATAACTATGTGCTGAATGTTGTTGTATCGTTGGATCTTTAATTGACATAACTATATGCTGAATGTTGTTGGATCTTTAATTGATAAAACTGTGTGCTGAATGTTGTTGTATCGTTGGATTTTTAATTGAAAAAACTATGTGCTGAATGTTGTTGTATCGTTGGATCTTTAATTGATATAACTTTGTGCTGAATGTTGTTAAATACGAGAACGATTGTTTCATTTGTGCGAACTCCGTGCAAATCAAATTTTGCGTAAGCTATTTTTTGTTTGCGCAAAATTCAGGGAACTGTTTACATTGACATAACAGGTTAGGTCAACAGGGTTTCTGCCAGAGGGTAAAATGGGTATGGCGCCATACCCCGATTTTTGGGCAGATTTTTTTTTTTAAGTTAACCTTTTGACAAAATTAATTACTCTTATCATTAATGTATTATTTTCTTAACCCTAACCCATTTTCTTTCTGGGGGAGGCCTCTCATACACCCTGTTGACTGTGGTTGCATTCACTTCCATAGTGCCATACCCAAACTTTTCTTTCTAGCAGAAACACTGGTCAAGAGAAAATGGGTTACCTGAAATTAATTTTGCTTAACGCATAAATGGGTTACACAAATTTTCAATTCTTAGAGGCTTGTTAAACTTTTATTTATGCATGTCAATTGTATATAAAACATTTTTGATGATAACATTTTAAAATATAATAATACAAACATATTTTACGGTTCCATTCATTCACTACAGCTGTCTATACACATTTTTGACAAAATATTTGAATCAACTTTATTACCTTTGCCTGACATGCAATGGCTATCCAATTTATATGCTGTGGCATCCATAAACATTTATTCTTTCATTCTATATTTTTACTACAAAAGTCTGGAGTTTAAGATTCAATTCCAGAGACCAAACCCAGATAGGTTAATTCTTTATTCAGGGAGGTGATTGTTCAGCCTTTTATTTAGTTTCAGTTTATTTTCTTTCGCATAAAATACTTTTTAAATGGATTTAATTTGATCTGAAATGCTGAAAAATTACCTGTGTTTCAGCATCAGAAAGAGCATTTCAGATTTTAATTTTAAATTTGGGTATCACATCCCTGTTTATTATATCCCTGGTCATTAAACACATTTTTCTTCTCATACTTTCCTTCCAGACCATGCAGGAGTAACAGGCAGCAGTTAACTTTATCCAACAGTGACAGGTATTTAAGTTGCCGCGGTCATGCTCGACTCGGAACGAAATTAACGAGACTGTATTTAAGTTGCCGCGGTCATGCTTGACTTGGAACAAAATTAACAAGACTGTATTTAAGGTGCCGCAGTCATGCTTGACTCGGAACAAAATTAATATGACTATTTAAGTTGCTGTAGTCATGCTTGACTTGGAACAAAATTAACAAGTCTATTTAAGTTGCCGCTATCATGCTTGACTTGGAACAACATTCATGACACTATACAAAGGTGCTGTTGTCATCCTTGACTCGGAACAAAATAATACGACTATATTTAAGTTGCCTCAGTCATGCTTGACTCGGGAACAAAATTAACTTAAAAAGTTTATGTCACGGCTGTCAAATTAGAGGTTAGAATACAGTTAAAATGCCGTTACATTTTACCTATGACAATTATATATATACCTATTTGAAATTACCAAGACTTGCATACATGACTGTTTGAAAAGACCAACACTTGTTTTTGTATGCACTTTATTATATTTGACTTAAAACAAAGTTAACGAGACTGTTCTGAATGCAACTTGTTTGAAGTCTACTACCAGCTGACATTTGTTTTGCATCTTTGTGTAACTAATTGTTGAATTAACTCATGAATGGATCCAGAATTTACAGTCTAACTGTATCACAGCAAAATATTTCATAATTTTAGGTAACTAGAAGTTGGTTCACATGACTTTTATCACCGTCTTTTGGTTGAGTGAAGTATGTTTGCATAATAAGTGAGTCAACTAATCCAAACATGATTCTGTAATTAATATTTGATTGATATTTTCAATTTGTTACAAACTGATAAGCAGTGAGGTACTGTATTCAGTTTGATGTGATACCCATCAAGCATTCTTTGCAAGGAAAAGAGTGCTCACTTTTGTTCACCTTTACACTTGCCTGGAATATTTTACGAGAGTGGCAAATTGATCCTAGCAATAGTATTTTTAATACATTTTATTTGAAACTTCATGTGACTGCTCACCTAGCACTTTTTCAGGAGAGTGTATTTTTAGCTTACCTTGATTTTGCTCATGGCGAAAGTTAAAAGTTTGGTTTGTTTAATGACACCATTAGAGGACTGATTTATTCATCACTGGTTATTGGGTCATATAGGCTTAGAGAGGAAACATAAATTTTTCCATTAGTAGCCTGGGATCTTTCATATGCACTATCCCACAGACAGGATAGCACATACCATAACCTTTGATGTACCAGTCTTGGTACACTAATAAAAAGAGAAATAGCCCAGGGTTCACTAGCGGGGATCGATCCTGGACCGATTGTGAATCAAGCAAGCACTTCAACACTGTCCCATTCCAAAGACTGTCAGAATAAAAAAAATCAGTTATATTGGGTGTGTGTGTGTGTGAGCGAGCGATGGTTACAAGTTTGCAGAATATCTGGATCCATTCACACTAATTTATTCATGGTGATGGTCTTCATTTTTCTATTTCAGCTGATTGTTCTGTAATGCACTTGATAGATCTCAGTATATTAATTTCAGTTATTCACTAATTTTATGATGAATATTGAATTTATATGCATGGATGTTAATGGCAACCAAGATATATGTGTTCTGGCAATTTCCTTGTTACTTTTTCAGACCAAGCATTATACAACTCTAGATCTATATTTCAGGGTTTAATTTCAAGCTGTTTGATATACATTTGGATTTTGTGCAAATATTTGATGATGAATTTTCCTTTAAAAAACCCACCCCAAAACAAAACACCAGAATTTAAGAATTAGCATTTAAAATTACTATTTTTTAGATTAATTCAAATAGAATTAGACTACACTTTTTCAACTAGAATTTACTGATAACATTTATTTATCCAACCTAAACCATACTTCATTAAAAAGTTAAATGAAATTGATAAGAATATTTGTTTAAAAAATAGAGCTTTACAGAATATGTTTAGCTATTTGTAATTAAAAAAAAAATATCTTGAATACTGATCATGAAAAATAGAAATTGATGTCTTACGTCATCAGGACCTATAAGTACCTTCTAGAACAATCTTTATTTCAGTCAGTAGTTACGACTAAAGTAAAAGGAAGCCGGGCTAAAAATTCATGTGTGAATCCAATTCGCGCAAGCATAAAACATCTGAATCTATTTGGATTCGTGTGAACTATTTCCACAAATTTATTAAATTGAAGTCAGTGAGTAAAACGTTACCGAATTAAAAAAAAAAAAGTCTGGTTATCAATCTCCAGTTTAAACTGGCTTCAAAAGCTTACCATACATTCGAATCCATGCATGTTCGAAACAGTGGTTTATCGAGACTAGTCTGGCCTGAAGCCAAGCAGTGGTTGGCCTATTTCTATGAACCAAATTGCCAACGAAGAGAACCAAAAGGAACATGTTTATTCAGTTCTTACATAATAACAAAGACTAATTTAGTGTGCCAAATTTAATAATACATCAACCATTTCTATGTTAGTTCGCTGATATTATGTTCCTAACCTTGAAATACCTGCTTTTTTTAATCAATAAATATTTTTGTCGGTTACAGAAATGTACTTCAGTAATATCCATACAAAAATGCGCTGTTTACGAATAAGCAATCTTCGAAAAGTAACCTGGGCTGCGTTCAGCCACAGGGGTGCACAAATGTGAAATTGTGATAGGTTGCCCGGTGGGCAACCAGTAGCTGAAGTTTGGTTGCCCAACATCATCTCTTGGTTGCCCACATATTTCATAAAACGTTTTATGAATATAATTTTGAACCGTCTTTAAAATGAAACTGAAATTTAAAATGTTTTTATTATTATCATTACTTATCAGTTTAGTTTTATTTCTTTTTTAACATTGTTTATCTACAGCTCATCTTCGCTTAGGCTGAAAAAAAGTGTTTTGTTTAACGACACCACTGGAACACACTGATTAATTAATCATCGGCTATTGGATGTCGAACATTTAGTAATTCTGACTCGTAGTCATCAGAGGAAACCCACTACATTTTTCCTAATGCAGCAAGGGATCTTTTATATTAGGTGTCGGATAGATTATGTAACCGATTGTTCACATCGGAAGATAGAAAATGGCTTAGCCAAATTTTTAGCTCAGAACTGGATGGTTGTTGGCGTAGTTTGTGGCCTTTCACATGTCTTGTGCCCTTTGCTAATAGCCACCATTCTGAAACGTATCTGTCTGCATTGAACTCGTCAAAACATGCACGGTGGACGCTGAGTGGATGGCAGCGTTAGGGTGGATATTTATATTTGTCAGTCAAGTTATCAGTTTCGATACTTTTGAATTGCCCGTGACTGTCCGAGTGTCGGGAAGTTTTGTTTTATGATTTTCTTGGTTGCCCGTCGAGCAACTGTTTGACAAAGAATGGTTGCCCACAACATATTTTGGTTGTCCCGGTGCACCCCTAAGCCAGACCGAGTGGATAAAACGACCGCATGGCTGGTTTATGCGCTTCACAGTAAACCAAATATATATATATATATACACATACATACATACACACATACATATACACACAAACACACACACACACACACACACACACACACACACAAAAACTGTGTGTGTATATATACAAACTTTGTGTATGTGTGGGTGTGTATATATACAGTGGACTCTGTCTAAACTGGATTCTGTGTAATCCGGATCTCTGTGTAAACTGGTCCATTTCTGCCGTATTCTGTCTACTCCGGACTCCGGATAAAAAATCAAGAACGAAAGAACAGTACACGCATTAATTACCTCTGTCTTCACCAGATTGGGATTTGACTGAACGACGGGCTGCTTAATTAGTTGAACAATGATCGTCAGTTGTGAAGTAATCAGGACGCCGTCACAAGATCAAATACAAAATGTAATCACACTTGTGTGAAGTTTACTCTTATTTTGGTAGGCCGTTAGATCAATCAGATTAATGTTAGTGTGTGTGTGTGTTGATACCCAACTGATTTCACTCTTATGAATTCGGCGAGTTATACTTGTCAACCTAACGCATGTATAAATAGGTGCGAGTTGCTCATATATTTTGTGTTGCCTTATTTCATTTATAATGGTGGACCCAAAAAACGGCAACGTATCAAACTTTCGTTAGAAACTAAAGTCAAATTAATATAAGAATTAACGCGTTTAATATGCAGCCACTAATATTTTATGCAGAAAAATTTATTTTATATGTAATTACAATCGTTAAAAAGTCTCTGTTAGTAGACAACATCTTAAAAATTGCAGCAAATTTAGGAATGTCCCTTTAAGTATATTTTTTATGTCTGTGAAATAATCGATTGCAAGTCTGGCTTGTATGACTGTGTTTCCCAACTATCCATGGGTTCAAATGGCATTGTTGATTGCGAGTTGTCGATCATTCAAGAACCATAACTCTGTATGAATTATGTCTAAACCAGTCCTCTATGAAAACTGGACTATTTCGACGGTACGAAGTGAGTCCGGTTTAGACAGTCCACTATGTGTGTGTGTGTATGTATATGTATATATATATATATATATATATATATACTAGTGAAAAAAAGTTCCTGTGCATGGTAAAAAGTTGAATAAAATCATAATCGCAAGTTGTAAAATAATAACATTTTCAGGAGACGTGCCCAACCATTATGTTGCAAATGCACGTGTTTGTCATGTGCTGCACGTGCACAACTCGTAACCTGATTTGCTGATCACGTGGTACAGGTGCACATGTCCTTGTTCATTTTGCAACGGAAAACGGTAGAGGACAAAACCACTGGCTAGAAAAAAACCTTTGATTAATTCTAAATTGCGTTGACGCCATGCCACACCTATCTGAATTTGAACGTCGCCGCATAGTCGGTATGCTCGAAACTGGAATGGCGCATAACGAGGTTGCAAGATGTTTTGGTGTGCATCGAAACGCGATACAGAATTTGTGGCGACGTTACCAACAGCAGGGTAACACCACAGACAGACCACGTTCAGGTCGTCTGCGTGTGACGTCACAAGCACAGGACAACCATATTCGGGTAACACATCTTCTGAATCGATTTCGGGCGGCAACTTTGACAGCCAGAACCATCCCTGGGTTGAGAGTAATCAGTGCCAGGACAGTTCACAACCGTTTATTGGAGCACAAACATCAGGCCGCGACGCCCAGCAATACGTCCTATTCTGCTATGACATCACCAAAATGCGTGTCTAGCATGGAATAGACAGCACTTACGATTCACCTGTCGCGACTGGTCAGGTGTGCTATTCACCAACGAGTCCAGATTCCATTTGGACGGTAGTGACGGTTGAAATGGTGTCTACAGACGTGTTAACGAACGCTACGCTGACGCTTGCGTTGTGCAGCGTGCAGGTTTCGGCGGTGGAAGCGTCATGGTTTGGGGAGGCATCACATCATACGGGAGGATGCAGCTGGTGATTGTGGCTGGAAATCTGACTGCCGTACGCTACAGGGATGAGATCATAAGACTGCATGTGCTCCCGTTCCTTCAAGGTCAACATGGCGCCATCATGTTGCAGCCGTTTTGGCCCACGGCACTACGGCTATTGCCGTAGGTGCCCTTATTACTGGACGCGGTGCCCTGATAAATTGGACCGTGTCCACGGCCATAAGTAGCCGTGGTTGCCTTCCTTGTATGCCCTAGTGCCCTTCTCATGCCTGGTACCAACTAAATTGAACTTTGCAGCATTCCTCAAACCCAAAGCCAAAATGGCCTTGCCCTGAATTTTTTTTAGTTCTACCCCTGTATATATATATATATATATATATATGTGTGGCTGCATGACATAAGGTGCCACATGGTCAAAAAAAAAAAAAGAGGTGTTTTTGAAGGAATAAGATAAAGCACATTCTACAGAGCAAAATTCTGTTTTAATTATGAAAATCGGATGCAAACTTTTCGAAATATTGAACTTTTTGTACAGACAATTATGATTTTTTCCAAAGGACCATCTTTGCGAAAATGAAGTCCGAAGTTTTACACAAAAAACCTGATTCATTATTGCTTGAAATCTTCATTAATAATAATAATATATGCCAACCAAGTTATTCTGTACTCTGTAACCATGTAATATTTGTTTTAACAGTATATGCCATTGACAAGAATTTCATATTGAACCTCCATTATACATTCCCCCCACCCCCCCCTTTAAAAAAAAATAATAATAATAATAAAAATAAAATAAAAAAAAAGCACTATCCACCATCAATAAAATGAGAAACTATCAGTACTCACACCAAATATGAATGCTATGACTAGACAGGAATATTTAGTCAAACATAAGTCAATAGTTCTCCAGCTTTGAACATGTATACAGTATGACTATGAGCCCGATGACCACCTCGATTTCAGTAAATAGAAATGAGCACAATAATATCCACCATCACTATGAATACTATGACAAGACAGGGATATTTAGTCAAATATACATTTAAATTGATAGTTCTCCAGCTTTGAACATAAATAAGTTCTCATATTATGAGGTTGTACCACGGCCAGTGCCTCGAGCCTGACGACCACCTCGATTAAGAGCTCTGCTCCTGCCACGTCCACGTTTCGGGGGAGGGGGAACATCATCCTCACTGGAGTTACTTCCGACACCGTCGGCAGTTGTACCACGGCCAGTGCCTCGAGCCTGACGACCACCTCGATTAAGAGCTCTGCTCCTGCCACGTCCACGTTTCGGGGGAGGGGGAACATCATCCTCACTGGAGTTACTTCCGACACCGTCGGCAGTTGTACCACGGCCAGTGCCTCGAGCCTGACGACCACCTCGATTAAGAGCTCTGCTCCTGCCACGTCCACGTTTCGGGGGAGGGGGAACATCATCCTCACTGGAGTTACTTCCGACACCGTCGGCAGTTGTACCACGGCCAGTGCCTCGAGCCTGACGACCACCTCGATTAAGAGCTCTGCTCCTGCCACGTCCACGTTTCGGGGGAGGGGGAACATCATCCTCACTGGAGTCACTTCCGACACCGTCGGCAGTTGTACCACGGCCAGTGCCTCGAGCCTGACGACCACCTCGATTAAGAGCTCTGCTCCTGCCACGTCCACGTTTCGGGGGAGGGGGAACATCATCCTCACTGGAGTCACTTCCGACACCGTCGGCAGTTGTACCACGGCCAGTGCCTCGAGCCTGACGACCACCTCGATTAAGAGCTCTGCTCCTGCCACGTCCACGTTTCGGGGGAGGGGGAACATCATCCTCACTGGAGTTACTTCCGACACCGTCGGCAGTTGTACCACGGCCAGTGCCTCGAGCCTGACGACCACCTCGATTAAGAGCTCTGCTCCTGCCACGTCCACGTTTCGGGGGAGGGGGAACATCATCCTCACTGGAGTCACTTCCGACACCGTCGGCAGTTGTACCACGGCCAGTGCCTCGAGCCTGACGACCACCTCGATTAAGAGCTCTGCTCCTGCCACGTCCACGTTTTGGGGGAGGGGGAACATCATCCTCACTGGAGTTACTTCCGACACCGTCGGCAGTTGTACCACGGCCAGTGCCTCGAGCCTGACGACCACCTCGATTAAGAGCTCTGCTCCTGCCACGTCCACGTTTCGGGGGAGGGGGAACATCATCCTCACTGGAGTTACTTCCAATACCGTCAGCAGCTGTACCACGACCAGGTTTGGGAACTTGGGGAAGCGGGGCTATAGTATCCCGACTTTCCTCAGATGCAAACTGACGAATTTCATCATACAGATACCAGCGACGCTTGGCATCCAACCCTTTTGGCTTAATCTTGTTTGGCATGCTACCAGGAGGAATTTCACCTTTGAATAAGTCAATTTCCTTTGCCTCACTGTCTGCAAATTCCATAACTGTCACTTTATTATCATGGAATGTTAAGTGATGGTACTTCTTTATGCCAACAAGTTTCCTGAAGTAAGTACCAAGATAATGTGTCCAGTCAAATGTATCGACAATCACTTCACCACTTTCATGTCCACACAACTGTGCTATGTTAACATTTGATGAAGCATTAACGACTTCGGAAATTTCGGCCAGGCAGTTCACCTCTGTCTTCCTGAAGAGCCTTTTCACTAAACCAAAACACCAGTCACAGCTGAACTTTGTGTGGCCAGTCAGCAGGAAAGAGATTTTCACCGATCTGTGCCTACCAGTCAAGACTCGCCAAAGCAAATACCACATCATCACCGAATTTTTATTTTAGACCTGCACAGTTATCTGCATGCAGATGCACATCTGTTTCTCCAAGGCCATAGTGTTCGAAGAAGTGATGGAGTAGCGAGATCACGCAATTAGCACCTTTGCCGGTTTGTACACTTTCGTCAATAAGATAGTTAATTTGTTTTGGAAAAGCTTCACAGCAGACACCAAAGAGTGCACATTTTCTTGGGGTCTTAAAGAAAATAGGTCCAGGTTGCAACGGGTTACTGGGGTAGTGAACCTGCTGTGCAAAGTCAAAACTGTAGTGCATCAAGCCATTGTACGAACAAATGGGATGAGGGCCAAGTACACTGCCAGGTAGGAGATTGACTAATACTTGCTTGGTGATTCCAACATATAGGTTACGCTCCATGCTGGCTCTCTCAAGATGGTCTTCTGCCTCTCTTATTGCACTACTTTTCTCTTCATCAGGCAAGTTCACTGATCGCGTGATTTTATATAAGTTCTTTTGGCAGAACCAACATAGGTCAGTGGCAGGACGCATTGTTGAAACAAATGGAACAAGCTTTGCCCACAGATGTCGAAATGTACGTAATGCAACTTTTCGCATACCAGTCAGTTCGACTGCAGCACAGTACTTATCGTACACTGTACGCTTGCTGCAGTTGGAGGGCAGAAGCTTCAAATCCGTTCTCCAGTGCCTAGGGGCACGGCCAGGCAGTATTATACAGTTTATCTCTGCATAGTTCAAAATAAAATCCACCACAGCTCTTGATTCGTCCAACTTCAGTGCATGACGAGGTACTGACTTTGAATTTTTATGGGCTCGTGGCTGGATACCGTTTTCCTTGTAGTGCTTCATCAGGTTGTTTAGCTTTTTCTGCCCGATGTTGTGAAGGTATTTAAATGTATCTCTGCAAATACGGTGGCCATGAAAATAAAAATCTGTTCGGTGAGCCTTACGTTCAGTTTGCACCTTTTTCCGCGATCTTGAGGTTGATGTACTAAGATGCATTCCACATGAAAGTTTAGCTAGAATCGCAACATCTAGTTCCTCACGTGTCAACTCCATGAAGCTAAGCCGAACATTCTGCAGTTCATCAACTGTAAACTGAATGCTACATGGTTGGCCGTCGTAATACTTGCAACTGCATTGGAATTCTTTTTCCTCTTGTAGTTCCGGATTGAGCTGCAGACCCATCCCATCAACAAGATTTTCAATTGTACATTGCTGAAAAGCATCTTCACTTTCAGCTCCACCTGGAAAAAACAATAATAAGCTAATAAATTAAAAATTAAAAATTAAAACAAGCTTAACTCGCACGTTACTGGATTTACAAATATCGAACCAATGCATTTTGTTATGGAAGACAAGTGTTTAAAAAAACAAAACGATAAAAAATGTGCATAGCTCCCGCGTAAAATGAATTTCTAAACAAATATTGCACCTACCTAATAACATCAATTAAAACAAGTGTAGTTACATCTTGCTCAATACTATCCTCCATAAATAATCCCAGGTGTTTAAAAATGGAAACAAAATGAGCATAGCTCCCACCTGGTGTTTAAAAATGATTTTAAAAAATGAGCATAGCTCCTGCGTAGTGTTTAAGAAGGGGAAAAAAAAGAGCATAGCTGCTCCTAGTGTTTAAACTTCTTTTTTTTAACGAGCAGTTCCTGCATAGTGTTTAAAAAAGAAAACAAATATTAGGATAGCTCCCGCGTAGTGTTTAAAAAGAAAGAAAGAAAAAAAAGAATAGCTGCCTCGTAATGTTTAAATTTTTTTTTAAATGAGCAGTCTCCACATGGTGTTTAAAAAGGAAAAACAATTTGCATAGCTCCCGCGTAGTTTTAAAATCAGAAAAAAAATCAGCATAGCTCCCGCAGTGTTTAAACATGAACTTTTTTTTAGCATAGCTCCCGCGTAGTGTTTAAAAATCAAAAACAAATTGGGCATAGTTCCAGCCAAAATTGGATTTCTAAACAAATATCACACCTACCTAATAACATTTTAAATATTGTTTTCTAGTTACATCTCTAGCCTGAATCATGCACATGCCATAAATAATTCTAAGTTTTTAAAGCATATTAAAAATTGGGCAAAGCTTCTGCATAAATTTGATTTCAAAATGAATATTTCACATTATAAGTATTGCCCCTAAATGGAAAGTAAAACCTGCCATCTGGCCACCCCAACCCCAAAACAGGCACAGGAAATAGCCACTATATCAAACATTAAAAAAAATATTATAATAATTTATACATTGGGGGTATGGGTGGGGTGGGGGTGGGGGGGGGGGGGGGTGGGGGTAGGGGTAAAAAAAAACTACCCAATCCTGCATCTACCTCTGTGACTGCATTTCTGAAATCAAATGACGAAATCTAATAGCATAATAATGAAAACAGATGTAATCAGATATCGAAATATTAAAAATACTCACTTTCATCTTGTGTAGTCTCCAATGATGGTGCCTCCATTTCGCCTTCACTGTCGTTTGATTCGAAATCCGGTTCTGACTCACTCAGATTTCTACTTACAAAGTAGTCCATAATAATGTCTTGTAACACATCGTCAGAAGCAATGTTTCTCATACTGGCATTGATGTTTAACAGCGAATTCAACTGGCGAGCCACCTCAGATTCCTTTGTCATTACACATGCTGGTCTCACGGGCGCCGCTATTTTTTCAGTTGATATCGTGAATCGAGCATGCACTTGTTTTTTTTACATGTTCGTCTCAATTTAGCTCGATTTAAATACGTTTCACGTCTCGCATTACAACATACACAGTCTTAGTACTACTTCAAATGCATTTTTACTTCATAAATTGAACAGTCGATCGCACGTTTTTCTTGTTTTGTAGTTTGGGAAAAAGTAATTGTTGAATTTTGCCACGGAAATTGTCTCAATGCGCATTACTCCTACGTGACAAATATATCTGCGCACTTGCTATATTTAGAAAGTAGAGTTCACGACCTTTCCAGTGGTATGCAATACTTGGCGTTGAAAAGTCCAAGATTTATAATAAACTCAGCCAAATAAGTGATTAATTCTTGCGTAATTAAAGACAATTAGAATTTGACAGGTTGTACACAATCACCAAATAACATGTTTTATTGTTTTATTTTTGGAAAAACTATGTATTAGTATGAAAGTTAAGTTGTTTTAAAAACTGTTTGTGCTAAAAACGAAAAAAATATTTGTTTCATGTATTTTATTATAATTGGCTGTTACGCGATATTACAATGCGCGACATCCGGCACCTTTTGTCGTGCAGCCACACATATATATATACACACACACATACACACACACACCATATTTTTTTATTGTTCTAGGCTTGGGACCTTCCACTGGCACAGGCAGGAATTTATATTGGGATGGGGGGGGGGGGGGGGGGGGGGGCAACCCACATATATGTGTATACATGTGTATGTATGATTATATAAAATTTAATAGTTTAAAAAAAAAGTTTGATGGGGGGTGTTCCTGTGGCCCCATCCCTACGGCACTGCAGATATTTGTTTTATCTGTGAAAATGTCCTCAAATGAATTTGAAAGGAAGAGTCTGGCATCCTCAAGTCATACCACTATATTTTACACTGCCGCCCCTGCTCTGGTACCCTCCATGCATCCTGCCCCCTCACCCTTTTGAGCTCTTGTTTAGCTCATGCTCCTCGTAGTTACTTGTTTGCTGTATCATGTGCAATCCTAGAATGTGCAGGTGGGGATGCAGGCTTGGAACAGATATGTTTAAAAAAAATATATATAGGTGTTATATTTATTGACCACCTTAAATAATTGTCATAATCCCCAGGGATGAAGTGGTCATTGCAGATCCCATTCCATCGTGATGGTCCTTTCCATTACGCACAGGTTCTGTTTAAGAACCACTTCCACGCAAACCCTGTGATTGTCGGTTTGTTTAAAGTTTGGAAAAACTGCTGCTTTGATACATTGAAACACTAAATAACGGTTTACCATATTTTTACATTTGAAAACTGTCTCCAAAAGAATACTCCATCCATACAATTCAATTCAATAAAATAAAATGTTCGCATTTTAAAAATACATGTGTTCCACCTTCCCAGTAAAATGTCTTAAAGGCTGTGAATCACGCTTTCATATTATGCCGGTTAGTGTGTCACGAGGTCATGTGACTTAGCTCTTGGAGTCGACAGGCGTTTTGGCAAGTGACGGGGGGGGGGGGGGGGGAAACGTGACTTTTTATTGCGAATATATTAAATACGGGTAAATGTTTTAAAATCTATTTTATTGATACTTCATATATATTGTAAAAGGTATACATATATACCAAACAATAGTGAATTACGTTTTTGATAAACTTGGACCTTTAAAATTGGATACACTGTTACTGACAAATTGGTTATTCTTTCCAGTAAATAGTAAGTGAAAATTTACTCAGACAAACATAATTTACTTTAGTGGTTATCCGGCGGACATGTAATTTTTTTTTTTTTTAAAGAACAGTATCATAATTTATAGCAATGGCTGTACTTGAAAAACAACAGCCGAAATCAGTGGTGTCTCGTCGCAAAATGTTATACAAATATTGTGGTTTGAGAGTTAATAAACATGGTCTTGATAACACAATAGTCTTAGGTCGTGAATATTCGGAATACCTTGGCGTTGCAATTGAGTTCCAAATTCCCCGCTTGGAACATCTCGGCTGACATGAATAATTTATTTGATTAACAAATTATATTCGTTTTTAAAAACGAAGTAGTTGTCTGTTTACCACAAATGTAAAAGGCAGTTTTCCTTTGATTTATGTGAATTACTGATTACATCATCGGTATTGTGATACAACAAAAGCCTGTTAGACGGGTTAATCTACGATTATGAAACATATTAGTTAACATTGATCATTTTATTATTTAGGTGTAAGTTATATTTGCATATATCTCTTCAGTATGACAAAACAAAATTACGATCAATCAACAAACCCTGGAAAAGGTGGGATGACATGAGAACACTGAATGACTTGATAGTATAATAAACTATTTAACTAAATATATTTCAATTTGCATCAATATAACGAAATGGAGTTACAGTCGAGCACCGTTGTGTCGATATCGTGGGGACCGCATATAAATATCGAGTTAACCAAATATCGACTCAAACGTTCAGTCAAGTATGTAAATAAAAACTTACAAACAAAAGATGTCAAATTTAAAAATGAAATATAATTTATTTGTTTAAATCAAATCAAGAATTTCATTTAATTTCACAATAACATAATGTAACACAAAGAAAAATGTTCTGAAATTAATAATAACAAAGTAATCAATCAATAATACCAATGTGCACAAGCTTACTGAATCTGTTAAAAGTTTTTATAAATTGTGGAATCAAAATGACTGGATATGGAGACAATTAAACAAAAAATTACTAAATAAATAAAGGATTAAGAACAAAATGCAATTATACACACTGGAAGAATAAATAACAATCACAACTATCACAACACTTAATACACAAAGTCTGTTAAATAATGTCTGTCACACATTAGAACAAGGCATGAAAGGTACTCAGCTCAGAAAGTTTGTTAAGTCCCCAATAGCATGGACGGGATTTCCATTGGAATTTCTGCTGTCCACAAATCGAGTTAATAACTCCAGTGCCTCTGTTGCTGACGTCAACAACGGCGGGGGGAAGATCGGCAGTGTCGTCATTTTCCGTATCACTCTCTGGCTCTGGTTCTGCTACAACATGGGTCCGGGCAGCCAACACCTCTTCAACAATGCTGTCGTCGGACATGGGAGCACAGGTTCCAGGCTGTCATCGGCACGTGCATATTCCATTAAAGTCACACTGTTGGTTACTAGGTGTGACATGGGAACATCGTCGTCGGGGTCACTTTCATACTCCGGATCGGCCGACTCAGTTGTATTAATGAAGCCTGCATGGCGGAAACAGTGGTTAATTGTCCCTACTGATACGTTATCCCACACAAGTTTTAAAAATCGGAGGGCATCCAAAACCGAAAGTTTAACTTCAGTTTTTTTTTTCTATGGCGGCAAGGTGTCTGACAATAATATGTTTTCGATAGTGCACTTTTAGATACCCTGATCCATTGGTTGAGTATGACTCGTGGTGTTTTGGGGGAGAAATATCAGTTCTACATTGGTAAGACCAGTGACATGAGGGTGGGCGGGGCAGTTATCAACAATCATTGCGATTTTTTTGTCCTTCTCTACGTAATTTTTTGTCAATTTTAAAAAGCCGTTGTTGGCCAGGTACTCCGTGGGTAATGATTTGACATTTTTAAAACAATGTGGCTTTTGTGATTTGCCAATAATCAAAAGTGAGAGCTTATCCATGCCAGACATGTTGGCAGTTACTAGAGCGGTAATGCGATCTTTACTGCATTTGCCACCGTGACATTTCACACCCCTAAGCTCTAAGGTTTTGTCTGGCATTAGTTTAAAGAAAATGCCTGTCTCGTCGGCATTGTAGATGTCGTCCTCGCTGTAAGACATGAGTACTGTTCGCAAAGCCTGTTTCCAGTTATTCATAGCATCTGATCGATTGTTAACGGAGTTCGCCTCACCACAGACTTTTTTAAAAGTTATGTCGTGTCTTTCTTTAAACCTATCCAACCACCCAGTCGAACAAGTAAAATAATTTCTACCCAATTTCTTTGCTAATTCTTCTGCTTTAGCCATTATGTGAGCCCCAGAAATTGCAACATTGCTGTCCCTAGCTAATTTGAACCATTTTAAAGGGACACACCCTAGTTAGGTTATTTGTTAACCATTACGGCGTTGTTTTTCGCTATTAAACCCCATTTTTCACAAATAAAATTGCACTTACTTACATTTTATTATTTAGAATACACATTTCCATTCACCTGAAGTTCTTTTTGGTAATCCTGATGTTTGTAAAACCACGAAATGCATTTTTTGCATTTTTTCACAAGACGTGCTGTCGAGAGAAAAACGTTAAGCAAGCGAGGTCCAACAGATGTTGGTATATCACGTGACTGTTATCATTTTGGTTCGGTTTGTTTTCTCGTGCACGGTTCGCGCAATCAACATCCGATTTGTTGTTGTTCATTTGTGAGATTTTTCTTCACAGTTCGTGAACATTTTCAGTAACAATAAAGTTCAGACAAGTAAGTGTCTCAATACAAAACGTTACAAACCCTTAAAACCAATAATTTTGCTAAGTCTTACGATATCTGGAGAGGGGATACAACCAGGACAGAACAGTTGGAACATGTCCAGGAGAGGTGAAACGAACGCACCCCAAGTCTGTGAAATTTGTCGTGACGTAGGCATTGTTGTGCTTCGAGCGACATCTACCGGTGACATCAGAATACTAACTTTCAAAATTATTTCAAGCAATTGGGACATGGAGATTCCCATGGTATTTATTGATATAAAACCTGCTTTTTCACTCCATTTGATAAAAACGTGATCTAAGTGTGTTACAGGTTTGTAAATTAACCAAATTATAATTTATTTTCGCTGGATGGAACTAGGGTGTGCAGCTTTAATACAGCTTCGTCTACATCTTCAAACTTAGCTGTTCGCATTCTTTTTCTAGATGGAGAAAAGGATGAAATTGCAATAGCCCCTTTAATTTTATCAGAATTTTTTAACCATGTAGACAAAAGTATTTTGAGGAATGCCAAATTCTTTTGCAATAACGCTTTTTGATTTTTCACCTCTCTCAACAGCTTGGATAGCTTCTAATTTTGTTTCAATGGATTTTACCGTCAACGTTTCTTTGGAGCATTATCTGATCCAGTTTTCCCCCCAGATAAGCCAGGTCCTTCACTAGATGGCTCAGACGTGGTGCTCTGGTGAAGTGACCAACGGTCCACTTTGCTTAAATAGAATAGGTGTCATTAAAGAAACACCGACATCGCTTATTTGTTAATTAACAACCAAATAACCGACCACCACGAATTAATGCTACTTTAATCCCAGTTCATTTTACCAGTCCTCAATTTATGAAAGCCATAAGTCACGTGGCTTGCTGCATTCTGTAACAATCATTTCGTCTGCTCGATTACCGCGGTTAATTTTAAGATCGGTGAGGCCATTTATTACCTTGACCTTGATTACTGTTTTATATAACTTCACTCATTGATCTCACATGTGAACAGTAATTACAAATCATATCTGTTTACAGTGGAATGTCGGCAATGGTTTGGTTACATGCCCAAAATACCGTCAGAGCGTTAATTATAGATCGTGCAATTTATACTTACCCTTTTAAATATTTTATTTATTTTAACAAATAATTTTACTATCGACACATCGTTTAATTAGGGACCAAAAAATATATCGACACAAACGTAATATCGACTCGATCGTATCGACTCAACAGAGTAAAAAACATGATTTTTAATACACGTTTCGGCCGGGACCTGCCAGTCATATCGACACAAACAATATATCGACTCAAGCAAGATCGACACAACGGTGCTCGACTGTATATCAATAGTATTTTTTTCTTTTAAAAAATCCAAAGAAAAAATGCATGTTATTAGGCCTATTGGTAGGATACGTTCGAGCAAAAATGACCACTCAAAATACCCAAGTGATAATTTTCTTTTTGGGGGAACTACGTAATTGGTCAGTTTTGTGATTTTAGATGGGAAAGTCTACTTAATCAAGGATTTTACAGAATTACTTACAGTAATAAAGCAGACGGCTGATCAAGTCCATTATGATTTGACATTATCACACAATACCCTGTGATCTTAATAAAAGAGGCACGTCTTTTTAGTTTGTCTAAATACAGTGTCTGGGGACCGTCTAAATATACACCTGCCAATCAGGAACCACAGAAAGAAAAGACCAATTAACCAAGAAAACACTCCGACTATTATTTCAGTATGGGGGTTAAGTTGTGTACAAAACATAATACAGTTATTTCAACACTTTGACAATGGTGGTTTATTTTGTATTGAAAAATAAACCACATATACACGTTGCTGTGTTACTAGGATGGATATTATTACAGAACATTGCGATGCATCTGCAAAAATCAGGTATGTTTTGTTTCTCCAGTTCAAAGACTAATTCCTGATGTGACAAGTTAGGTATTAAGTAACCACCAGCTCGCCAGAGGGTGTATTCACTGGGGTGGTATACATTGACTGCGCCCGTTATATATAATAGCCGTCAAATTTAACTGTTTTATTAATTAACTATACGATTAAATACTTGTTAATATTAAGCAATAATGTGCATTATGTATCGTTGAATATGCATACCAGTCCAAAAGCCTTGCTTTAGCATTCCTTTAAGTTTTTAACGTGTCTTTTACAAAGTAAATACTTTGGCTTGGATTTGTGGAAAGATGTCGACCGTATTTTATTTTCAAATGAAATTACAACATATCAAATGTTTCACAAAACGTCAACTTGTTTGATGACGAAAACGCACCCGGTTGATGATGAAAACACCCCGACCTCACAATAAATTGCATCACTTTAACCACATTTGATTGTAGTTGTTATTTGACAGTTTTATTACTTTTTCCATATTTAACAGTGAACAGAATACAACAAAGACTTACGTCAATTCCCCTGTAAACTGGATATCCATTGAATGTACTTGGGCCCAATTTGGCACATTGGGTTAGGCTACAGTTTAGAGGAGATTCACTGCATCATGTAAACTTATACGTACTAGTATGTGTAACAGTACATAATTAATAAAGGACAGCAGTAACATTATTTTAACATTTGGTGAGTCACATTTTCATTTATGATAGGTCATTTCGACAATCGCTGCCAAACAATTATTTTCCAGCCCTTCATTAATGGACATGTGAAAATATTGGCGGACAAATAGATTTTGTATTTTTTTTTGGCTTATTTCTATCACTGTAATCCATATACAGTTATTAGCATATGATACAGAATTCTATATATTAACACAGTTGATAAAGTTCTTCTCTGAAAATGTTTAAAATCGGAGGATTCTCATGGACTGCTTCCATGGGAATCCACAGTTTCTCGTGAAAAAAGCCAAATTTTTAGCCCTGAGAAGTAACATTTTAGTTTCATTTTAGTGACAGCTTCTAAACCATTTACAAATTATTATCAACAAGTATTTAATGTTTTAGAATTGCATAACAAATGCCTATAGTGTATATTGATAAAAAAATGTTTTTAGTTGATCGGAATGTGAATAGGCCAAACAAAATAATGTAGTTCTGGTTACATGTTGAACGTTTTTTAGGATAAGCTATAACTTAACACATTTTTTTTTGTTTATTCCTAAAATTTGTGAAACTGGTCTTGGCAAAGTACAATAAAATAACATTTCAAACAAATGCTGCATCCTGTCACTGTTATGAAGATCAGTAAATGGGGGGTGGGGGGTGGGGGTAAAGTTTACGGTAGGTGAAAATGGCTGGGTAAATACAGGGTCAGTTAAGTACTTGGAACTACATGTATTTTTGGTATTTGGCCTTACAAGCATAATTGTTATTAACCTTTTAATTTTCAATTGTAGGAGACTTCCCTGCTCTTCAAATGATGTTTTCAACTTTGCCTGGACAATGTTTGTTCAAGTGAAAGGTACATAATTACAAAAACTAAAGCATGTTAGCAATTCTTATGGCTTGAAATCAGGTGAGCAGTAAACTGTTCTCCTAAATATATGTAGGTGGGTTTTTTCAAATGAGGGAATTCTCACATTCTGTCGTACATTAATGCAAACAATTTTAAACAATAATATTTACCGATTCAACATTGAACTGTCATTTTATTAATATGAACAAATGAAAACGGCTGAAATGATCTACTTTGTTTTCTAAGCATTGTTGAAAGTGACACAGGATTGAGATTCACGTTTTGAATCATATCGTTTACTGTTAAAGTCACATGATATCATTTGGACTAATTCAAGCATGTATAGCAACAGAGTATTTTAAATTTGAATTATAATTGAATGCATGGTTGTTTATTTCAGGACATTTCCCTGCAATCAGTGATGATCTGGTGAATTCGTACCACTTGCTGTTGTGCTGTGTAGACTGGTTCTATGCAAACGCTCTGCTTGGTGCCCGCAAAGATCTGCTCAATTCGGGTTTCTCGGGTCAGTGAATGATGAATGTTATTTATGATTAATATGAACTTAGAATGGGTAACATCAATGTTTGAAATACGGTTTTGAAATTACGTGCACTGGCCTCTGAGAATTAAAAGTTTGCATAAACCATTTATGGTGTTACAGGGCTTGAACTGAACGATGGCACGGGCAACAGTCGTCGTTGTTGAGATATGAATCGTCACAGGTCAGACACTTTACAGGTGACAGTTTTATGACGCTGGATAAATATTACTGTCATTGGTTGAAGAGACAACCTTTTGCATTTTTATATTTGTTTCAAAAGTTACTGGTTAAGAATTGCTGTAGGCATGCTCAAAATTGCTGTATGTTAAGAATTTGGCTAGACCGAGTGGAAAAACGTCCGCCAGACTGGTTTGTGTAGTTCACAGTAAACCAAATGGCCACATTGGAAACCAATCAAGTAGTTTGCTAATGTTAGCAAAACGTTTGCTGGCTGAACTTGGGGCTGGTAAGACACCTAAAAAAACTGACTGTAAAGAAAAAAAATGGAACAAACAACTAAAAAAACCTGTTAGGTTTTGTTGTTTTTTGCTTTAAAATTGAATAAACTGTCAGTGGCAAATTGGTTATTCTTTGCAGTAAATAGTAAGGTTTTTTTATTTTTTAATCCATATACAGTTAGCAGCATATGACACATAATTCTCTACACTACAAAGTTCTCGCTTGGTGAAAATTAAAGGAGGGTGGCCGTTCAGCACCACACCCTTAAAAAAACACCCCTAAAAAAACCCAACCCACCAATAAACGAAAAGAAAGAAAAAGGGTGGGGGGGGGGGGGGGCGCAGTGAGTAGTTTGGTTACTATATTGTTGTGTGTTGGTAGACTTTGAGAAAAGACATACTCCTTATTTTGCCTACAAAAAAGTGCAATGGGGTTTATGAAAAGACTCTTTTAATTGAACCAAAGATGATATTGGTCTGACATTCACGGACAGTTCCGGTTTTGCTGGACCGATCAAAGTTTTAATATTATTATTTTTAATAAAGATTTCAAGATATACGAAAAACAATAAAGATGTTTGTCAAGTGATCTCCTAATGTCAGATACATTTTTGTTATTTCCATCTTCATCGAATGAATCGATCGCTGTGATAAAATATTATCGCCAGCTGATAAAAAGTAGTTTCGTTTTTGTAAAGACGGTGTATATATTATTTGGCACTCAAGATAAGTGATTTTAATGATAAACACTACCACTTCCGTTGTTTTTATAAGCGTTCATATCCCCTCAAAATGAAAAGTTTACAATATTTTATAAAGAACTGCTGAATAAACAGAATAACAGAAAGTAAAAATCATCAGTTTCAACCAATTATATCTGCAACTGAGGACAAAATATCAAACGATAGTTAGTGGAAACAAAAGACAGAATGACTGTTCTGATCACATGACAAATTTGGCGCCAAATAAGAGGGGTTTTTTCAATCGGAGATTGTCGAATCCGTAAAAAATAAAATGTTTTCATTGCTTACATAAAATATAACATTTATTGTGTCTATCAAACATACAAATGGATACAGATATTGGACAAAATAGAGGCTGTTAAAAATACTGTTAAATTACGTTACGGTAACTGACGTAAATGTTTCGTCAATTGCTTTTTCGTACACAATGCGGCTTGTTTCCTTTGATGTCCAGTATGCAGACTGATCGTTGTTTTTTGTGTGGAAAAAAGTGCATTTGGAAATAGCAGAGATAGGTGCTGGAAAATAAAGAGGGGCGCTTAAAAATAAAGGAGGGCGCTCAAAAATAAAGGAGGGTGGGGAACGTGAAAGGAGGGCGGCAAAATGGAATAGCGGGGTGGGGCGCCCCGCTTAAATGGAGCAGCGAGAACACTGCACTAACACTGTTGATAAAGTTCTTCACTGGAAATGTTTAGAATCGGAGGATTCCTGTGGACTGCTTCCATGGGAATCCACATGGATTCTTGTGAAAAAAGCCAAATTTTTAGCCCTGAATATTCTAGAACCCCTGGCTTTATCGAGACTGGCATGGAGCCAAGTGGTGGTTGGCCCATTTCTATGAACCAAATTGCCAACGAAGAGAACTGAAAGGAACATGTTTGTTCAGTTCTTACATAATAATAGACAGTAATTAAGTTTTCTCAAATTTAGTAATACATCAGACATTCCTATGTTAGTTAGCTGATATTATGTTCCTAACCTTGAATTACCTGCTCTTTACATCAATACATCTTTTTGTCGGTTGTGGAAATGTGCTTCAGTAATATCAATACAAACACTGAACCAATGCGCAAAATACTTCGGCAAAAGTATCCCATACGCTGTTTATGAACAAGCAATCTTCGAAAAGTAATGGGCTGCGTCAGTCAGACCGAGCGGAAAAACGTCGGCCAGACTGGTTTGTGCGGTTCACGGTAAACCAAATGGCCACACTGGAAACCAATCAGATAGCTTGCGAAACGTTTGCTGGCTAACTTGGGGCTGGTAAGACACCTAAAAACGACTGTGAAGAAAAAATGGAACCAACAACTAAAAAAAAATGTTGTTGGTTTTTTACTGACAAATTGGTTATTCTTTCCAGTAAATAATAAGGTTTTTTTTTTTTAATCCTTATACAATTAGTAGCATATGCTATATACTGACACTGTTGATAGTTCTTCTCTGAAATTTTTAGCCCTGTGGGTTAATACAGAATTTGGAGAAAAAAACCCAAAAACCTATAGGTTACCACAACTATATGAAAGTTTAAAAAAAAATTCATTTGGTGAGAGCTAGCCCTGGTTATGCAGTGTTCGAGATTAAAAATTTGGGGCAGTATCCCAGTTGGATACTAACATTTTAAAATCTGGTATCCCACCTAAGAATTTAGTATCCCACTTAAATGAAATTCATAAACTTGGACGACACTGTCACTTAACTTCACCAGTAAATAATGACTTTCATTGTTTCAGAGAAAAATAAAAATGCAGGATTAAAAAACAAAAAAACAACATTATATGGTATCCCGGTGGGATACTGTTTTATTGAAGTCTGGTATCCAAAATTAAATTCTGGTATCCCCGGGATATCGGGATACCGTTAATCTCGAACACTGGTTATGGTTTCACTTGATGCTTTGCATACATTCTGAATGGGGGCCATTATTTGTTGTTTGTAACCCACTTTCAACTCTCCACATTTACAGACACAAGAATGTGGGTTCAGTAAAGCCACCCTCCATGAATTATGATGTGTTGCTCAGTTGATGAGCAGAGCTGCCAACTGCTACGCTTTGGGCGTAGTTTGCTACGCTTAGTCGACATTTGCTACGCTCATGCCCAGATTGCTACTCTCAGTTGAAAAAAATCAAGTATGATACGCTAATGAAAACCAGTAATAACTTTTGCAACAGATAAACATAACTGCTAACAAATTGTTTTATTTGGCAAGCGTATACGTTTTATCTTTATCACAAATTATAGGTCTACAGAATACATTTCTGTGGCTTTTTCAATTTTTTATTCCAACATATAAAAGTATAATTTGCGGATTAAGAACCATTTTAAAACAGTTACAGTAAGATGTATTCAATAACCGACATGTAGTTTTACTGTAGGCTGACCCCAGTGTCGCATACTGTAAAACCTTCAAAGAACTGTTCTTTAGTTATGTTACTCTTGCATGTCGTGAATATAGAAGTTTGTATGTGAACGTATGCCAGTTAGGAATAGAGTAATTTTAATTTTAATTTGAAATAAGAATATAAGCATTGAAATTTAGTATTGATCACATTATCGCACGACAGTTAATTTTGGGTTTATTGCATTTCGATGCTGTTTTAAAAACAAAATTCTGGTAATTCATAATCCTGTTCAAATCACCCGACTTATTTGACAACATTCGTTACATTTCGGGTATGTCCGTATCCCTTAACCGACAACAAGCCTTATCTATGCTAAAAATTGCACGACCCAGTCATTTACAGTTACAATGACGTAGTCATTTGGTGTTATTTGGTGTTTTCTTTTGCTGTTGTTCATGACATTCGGCCATGCTACGCTCAAATATCATTTGCTACGCTCAGCTTGTCAAGTATGCTACTCTCACTTGTGGCTAAGGGTTGGCAGCTCTGGATGAGTACTGTTTAAATTCTACAGTGGAAATCAGTCTTGTGTTTGTTTCAGGCCTACCGAGTGGCTATCATTCGAGAGACTGGAGGCCGCCTGCTGAACCCCCGTGTGTTATTAAACTGCTTTGTGAGAAACATGATGGACTGGTCGTCGAGGCGAAGACTATCAAAGAACACTGGTGGAAACCACACATAAAGAAACTCTTCGACCGCAAAGTAAGTACAGTGGTTTTAACAATGGAGACCACCACTTCTGCTACCTCTAATGATAACTGCAATATTTGATCTCTTAACAATACTTGCTATACTTTATTTTAGAGCTGGGTGGTATATCGTTCGGTATCGGTATAGTATCAGTACCGATTTACTATACTGGGTAAACCTCAAAATACAGAAATTTTGGTATTGAAAAATATTCATGCCATTAAGTAAAACACTAAAAATATATCAGACGACATTACACTAACACAGACTGACTGACAAAAAAGAGTATGTGAATATTCCCAATAAAAGTTGGAAGAAATTTAGAGCCGGGCTCATATGCTAACCAAGCTAGAGAGTCTTATATGATTTTTGCGAGCCTCAGACTGCCGGACTCTCCTCAAAATCGCCAACTGGAGTATGAGGGTTCACACGGGTCATGGTAATCGTGGAAAGTTGTGTGTAATTTACAACTGTCATTTTCTAGGCCTGGAAAGTCGTGAAATATTGAGTTAGGATTGAGGAAGGTCATGTACAATGAAAATTGGTTGTTAAAGGGAGAGTAAACTCAAACGTGTTGGAAAGATGCATACCTGGACCACCAACACATACTGACACTTTAACAAATGATAAATGTGTAATTTTAGAGTTAAAAAAAAAAACGTGATTATTCCTGCTAACTGGGGGCAGCCATTTTCTTTTGTTTTCGAGGCGTCCAGTACTCTAGCTTGGGGTGAAGTGACATCAGTTCCGACCAACTCCTGTATGCATAGTGTAAACAAGTAATTTACGACAAGGCGCTTCTCTTTGATCAATCTGACTTGTAAAACCACATAAATGACGTGATAATATAATAAACTATTTAACTAAATATATTTCAAGTTGCATTGATCAACAGAACGAAATGGCCGGATATTATTTATTTGCATCTTTATTACTAGTATTATTTTTATTGAGTTGCAGGTGGTGTTTGCATCTTATAGAGATTTGTGGTAAAGCGTTCACTTGATGCGCGGTCGGTCTAGGATCGATCCCTTTCGGTGGACCCATTGGGCTATTTCTTGTTCCAGCCAGTGCTCCACAACTGGTGTAGCAAAGGACGTGGTATTTAATATCCTGTCTGGTATGGTGCATATAAAAGATCCCTTGCTGGTAATCCAAAAGAGTAGCCCATGAAGTGCCGACAGCGGGTTTCCTCTCATTATTTTTTTGTCCTTGGCCATATGTCCAACGCCATATAACCATAAATAAAATGTGTTGTGCACATTGTTAAATAAAATATTTCCTTTCCTTTTCTTATAGAGTTTTGTAATTTGTTATTTTGTAAAAGACATTACCAGTTAGTGTGACATTACACATTTCGGCCATTCCGTGGTATTTGGTCCATGGGTGTGAAAATTTCAAAATGATCCGTTATACTAAATTTTTATTATAGCTTAGAATTAACACCCTTAAGCACATACAAATATACTTTTATTGCCAATTTACTTACGTTTTATGGGTGTTAATGACAGTTTTATTTGAAAAAATAATTTTTGTAAGCCAGGACGTGACATTTGTTTTTTGGTAATATTTCATTACTGTTATGTTAAATTTAAAAATTAGGTATCAGGACATCATATCTAAAATATACTGCAAATGAAAATATTACTTTCCCTTCTTTCATATCATAATTAGTATCTTAAATTATTTTTCTAAATATTTAATGTCACGTCCTGTCTGATTTGACATATAAAAGTTAGTTTTATTTAAAAACTATTTTTCAGAAATAAAAATCCGTTTTAATTCTCCTCCTTCTCAATGTTTCAAGTATAAATAAAAGGTATAATGATGAATGGTTGTATTAAATGATTAAAATAACCACCTCAAACTTTGAGCCAGGACGTGACATTCAAGATGGCAAGTTAAACTGAGTAAAGATTAAAAATGTATTAAATCTCTCTATATAGAGAAACTGGCAAAACTGGCTAGATAATTCACATGTACCTAAAAGAAATTACTTTTATTTTCAATATTTTTGCTCTCACCATCAAGAATCGAAAACAGAGAAACTGGACGTTTGGGGGAGCATAACAAAAATACTGTTATCAACTAATTCTATGTGTCTATGTTTTACCCAAATAATGAATTATTGATAATCCACCAATTTAAAGAATATTGTATTTATACCAAATGTTCCATTCTGTGAATCCAAACTGGTGTATACGCACAATAAATATTGTGTCAAAGAATTGTTCAAATACAATGTGCTGCTAGAATCTTAAGTTTATTCCTTGGCAGATACAGGTATCCAAACATGAATTGGAATATATAAACTAACATTTCTCCAGTGAAGGATGTAACTGATAAAGATATATGTGGAACATAAAACTTGGGTTGGGGGAATTCAAATCAGTTGTGTCGTTGAAATCCTATCTATTGTCATCCATCAACAGTTTATATTAATATACATTGTTGATAGTTTGGCCTATCAGATAATGATGAACAGAAAGAAGAAACTGTCCAAGGGACCTAACAAAAGTGGCCGTTATAGAGAGGTGACCCTTATATACAAGTTCAAAATTAGAACCCATATATTAAAGAATATCACAACTGTCATAAAAAAAGATGTCGCATTTTTAAACCATTCCCACACTAGCTTGTTTATGTCATCATTGCCTGTTGCTTTCTTCTGCCTTTTTCTTTCGGCTGAAACATTATTGTCAAAATCGGCCAGAACATCAGCTTTCCTTTTTAAAATAGACTTAATCTGAAAACGTCCTACACCAAAATGATCGGCGATCTTTCGCGCACTTAAATTGCCTTTCTCAGATTTGTTTAACGTCGATTCTCTGTTCTAACATTAAAGTACGATTTTTCGGTGGCATTTTGCATATTCGTTGATATATTTCACAAACGCTAACATTGACTTGCAGAAGATATTTTGTGTAATTGAAGGTTATTACCCATGTGACATGTTTGACTCATTTGTTTGTTTTATGTCACTGCTAATCCTTCAGTGGAGTATGACCGTTGATTACAGCTGAATAAGATCAGGAGTCGCTTAAATAATCCGAACACGGGACATCTGCAATGACCGCCGCCTTCAACAATTCATGTTTATTTAACAATCATGACTGGCTAGACACAATGAAACACCTAACATAATACCTCATTTGTTTAGTTTCTCGAGACTCAATAGAGTGACCATACATACAGATTACATTATGTACAGCCAATGGGAAGTCGTCTACTATTCAGTAAGGATGCTGAGAACCAATCGAATTACCCCACCAGTAACGGAAGTTACTGAGTGTCCGTTTGTTTTTCAATTACGATCAGAGAATTACAATGGAACTTTACTTTGACAGAAAATAAACCCAAAGCTTTTACATGACATGGCCATATAAACACATTTAATTTATAATTTTTAAGATGACCGAAAAAGTAAAGACATAACCAGCGTCAAAACATAAAGCAAAAAACGTCTTTACGACGATTATCTTGTGACCGTTATAGCAAGTTCAACCTGTGATTTTGGGTGGAAAATAGTGACCGCTGGTCGTTAAGGACATGTGACCGTTATGTACAGGTCAAATAAAGAAGGAAACGCATTGGGGGGATTTATAGTGGCCATTATAGGCAGGTGACCGTTATGTACAGGTGACCGTTAGACCAGGTTTAACTGTATATATATATATATATATATTACATATAGATACATTTTTTAAATTTTTTAATCGACATAATAAACATGGGATGAATAAACATTAAGAATAACATTAAAATAGAAGTGTGGTTGGTGTCGTATAATGTGTTGGATTTTAAAATACAAGAATAATTTTTGCATTAAGGATGAAATACTATTTTAGACATCTGTGCTCTGGCAGACAAAATATTTTTTTAAATTATGTTTTTGTTTTTCAGATTTTAAAGGGAAAAGTTGAAACTTTGTCAGCAATGCTGGAAATAGGAAACTTTGAAGTGAATAGGTTTGTTAAAAACAAACTTTTAGTAGTAGAAAATTACAAAGTAGAATGATAATGAAATAAGACCATGAATGCAAAATTTCAGTGTTATTTTTCAAAAATTAATTTAAAATAAAAATAAAAATTGAGCACAAATCCAATAAATTTAATGTTTGTTTTGTTTAACGACACCACTAGAGCACATTGATTTATTAATTATCAGCTATTGCTTGCCAAACATTTGGTAATTTTAACGTGTAGTCTGAGGAAACCCACTACATTTTTCCATTAGTAGCAAGGGATCTTTTATATGCACCATCCCACAGACAGGATAGCACATACCACAGCCTTTGATATATCAGTTATGGTGCACTGCTTAGAATGAGAAATAGCCAAATGGGTCCACCAATGGGTATTGATCCGAGACCGACCATGCATCAGGCTCAATAAATGTTTTCTAACCTTTAGGATACTGCAGGCGAGATATTCATAGCTAATTGTAACCGCTATTTTGATAATAAATTTGACTGTTTTACCATCAACGAAAATCACGAAATATTGGGATATGAATTGTGGTTTGTTTCCAACAAAAATTGTGGTCAGCAAAATACAGTGATTGGAAAAATAGATATTATTTTAAATAACATTAAAATAAAAATGAGAAAACCCCAAGTAAATAATGCTTATTCTTTCATATATGAATTTTGTTTTATGTATTTAAAAACCAAATTTAAGTAAAAATATGTGAGAAAAAGTTATAAATGTGTTTTTTATCCAAAATTAATCCAGTAGTCTAAAGTTTTAAATATCCTAGCCCTCACGCCCAAATTTAAGTAGAAACATGTTGATCTCAAAATATTTCACCTCAAAACAACTAAAAATTTTAATTAGATTAAAATAACTTGGCATGCATTTCTAAATATTCACAACTCTACAGCAGCTGTTAATGACCTCAAATAGTACATAGATTAATTAAGTGTGTGTTTTGGTGATTTCAGCAAAGTTATGAATAGCCGGTATGAGGAGTATGTACTGAGTGTTGGTGATTTCGATGAGCGAATCTTCCTGGGCGAAGATGCAGAAGACGAAATCGGTACGCCAGGGAAAGCTAGTGCCGACCTGGCTGAGGAGATGGAAATGAAGAAAAAGTCTCTAAAAGATCACTTTGAGGAGGTATGTTGGCAGAGATTTTATCTCATAGTAACTTGATCCACAGCTAAAATGTTGTTTTTTAAAATTATTGTAATGGTGGCAGGCTCTAGTCTAGCCGGCGAATGAAACTCGGTCTCACAATTTTCAGAGACCTGAGGCGAAATCCTGTTTAAAAAAATTAAACTTTTCCGGTGAGTGCCTTGAACAAATTGGTGGGAAGTATGAATTGGGGAATGCACTGTATATAGTTTAGCCATTTTGCACAAGGCACTCACCGGAAAAGTTTAGTTTTTTTAAACAGGATTATATGTCATTGTGCTGGCTGTGGTTGTGATGACTTATAATATGTCATTGTGCTGCTGTTGTTGTAATGTCTTATAGTTATATGTTATTGTTCTAGCTGTGGTTGTGATGTCTTATAATTATACTCTGTCAAAAAAGAATCACATAGGTGATAGGGAAAGAAGAAAAGTGTTTGATTTTACAAAATATAGTTTTTTTGTACAATGTTGCTGAATGACCATGTTTCTTAATGTTCCTGGAATGGGACGTCATGCCCAAATGCACCCTAAAACAAATTTAATGCACGTTGTGGCACATTGTGTGACAATTGCAGGAAATCTGCGTGAAATGGCCAGATTTTGGCAAATGCACGTGAAACTTGGGGAAAAGTTTGGGGTAGTGATGGGTATTTAAACCTGCAATGCTCGCAGTGATGCCTCATTTCCATTTTGACGTGGACGAGTTGCAAGATGCCAAGACTAAGCCTACCGAATCAAAACATTGCAATAGGCTACCTCCAGTTAGGTGAATCGCAGTCAGCAGTCGCATGCCACATGAACGTCCATCAGAGTACCATTTCACATCTCTCGGACAGGTACCAGCAGTTTCAGTCAGCTGAAGACCGGCCCAGAAGTGGAAGACCTTGCATAACAACTGCAGCACAAGATTACTACATCCGGGTTCTGCACTTGCGTCACTGAACTGCCACAGCAACGAACACTGCTGGATGCATACCTGGTTTGAGAAGTTTACGGGCTAGGAGACCATATGTTGGCTCCGTCCTGTGATGTCAACATCGACATTTATGTGTTCGCTGGTGCACGAATGTACAGGGGTGGAACTTGGGGAACTGGCTGCGAGTATGGTTCAGCAACGAGTCACGTTTCCTTTTACAGCAACGTGATGGACGACAACGAGTTTACAGATGCCGCAATGAACGTTTTGCCAACAACTGCGTCGCCCAAGTTGACAGACTCGGTGGAGGGAGTGTCATGATGTGGATAGGCATCGAAATAAGGTGAAAACAGTCGTTCAGGTTAACGGGAGGTTACCACATGTAAGAAAAGTTAAGAACGGTCTTTCATTCTCGACAAAAGTTTCAAAAACGGCAGTTTCAATTCCGAATGTAAACCAGGCAATTCATTCCGGACTTCGTGTTTCATTTTCTTGTAAGGAATTGCATCGATATTCACATGCAATTATAGTCATTCCGCGTTTAAGCAGCGTCCGCTAGCTGAATTTACTTCCGCGTTTTGTTTTCTCGTATGAAATTGCACCGATGGTCATGCACACTTGTGCAATTGCAAAGCAATTTCAGCAATCTGTGTTTAAGCAGCGCCCACTAAATAAATTTACTTCCAGATTTCATTAGTCTTACCAATAACAGGAATTCAGTTCTAACTAGGTTACCAGGCTATATTTTCTGGTTACATGTAAATGGGTTACCAGACACAATGCTTATTTCGATGCCTGTATGGGGAGCCATCTCATACACCGGCAGAAGTGAACTCGTGTTCGTACACGGCAACCTGACAGTTGTATGCTACCAGGATGAAATTCTGTGCCGTCACATGCTTCCCATTTTGGATGGACAGAGAGAACTCTTTCAGCAGGACAATGCCAGGCCGCATATGGTACGTGTAACAATGGATTTCCTACAGAATGAGAACATTAATGTGCTGCCATGGCCATCAAGATCGCCAGATCTCGACCCCGTTGAACATCTATGGGATGAACTGGACAGACGTGTATGCCAGCGTGACCTGGAGCCTCAGACGCTTCCGCAACTGTCACATGCACTGTCACATGCATTGCAGGAAGAATGGGCTAGGATTCCATGTGCCCGGATTCAGAGACTCATTCAGTCTATGCTAAGGAGATGTCGCACAGTGATTGCTGCTGCTGGTGGCCACACAAGGTACTGATTTCAGCACCCTTGTGCGACGCTTTTTGGTGAACATTGTCACATACTCATGTCAAATTTTACTGTGATACGATCATAAATAACAAAATTATGCCACTTGGTATTAAAGAGATAATTCCATGAATATTTTACCTTTGAGTTTCTTTTTTAACAGAGTATATATATCATTGTGCTGCTGTGGTTGTGATGTCTTATAATTATGTCATTGTGCTGGCTGTGGTTGTGATGTCTTATAATATGTCATTGTTCTAGCTGTGGTTGTGATGTCTTATAATATATCATTGTGCTGGCTGTGGTTGTGATGTCTTATAGTTATGTCATTGTGCTGGCTGTGGTGTCACATTATTGTATATCATTTGATTATTTTGACATTTATCAAATAACTATATAGCGGTGTTGATTTTCCGCTTATAAAAATTGCCAATTCCGCTTATGAAAATTGCCAATTCCGCTTATAAAATGTCTTTTCCGTTTACTGAATTAAAATTTTGTTTATATATTCAGAAATAGTCAGGTAAAACTTTTGGACTGCTATGCATTTTCAGTGCTATTTAATAAACATTCTTCCTTGATATAAAGAAGTACATTGATACATTTATTTAATATAATGGTACAAATGCGACAGCTATTCTATATAAAGGGTGAAGCCAAATTTTCATTGGTTCAGTCGTCTTTCATCAGGATCCAAAGATTACTGCCAAATTCAGGTAATCTGAAAAGACAGACATATAAATATCAATTAGAATCAAAATGGAACCAAACAGATCTCAAACTGAGGTCATTACCAGGTAATGTTAATACATTCTCAGCACATTGGGCAAAATATAAATAATTTTGTGAAATATACATTAAGAGTTTACGGAGGGGAATGTCTTAATTTCTTTTTAATTGATTATAAAATATGTATTCAAATTAATTAATAATAACTATAATTCACATGCACGTGTTAAACAAAGCAGGGAGGGGGAGCTATCAAAACACATATCAAGAATGTCAGGAATTTAAAAACACAGTTGCAATAATAACACAGGAAGAATGAATTTTATTTGTGGTCACTTTAATAATTAAAAAAATCCATGACCCTGCCAGCAGATCAGTTTATGGGTTCGAGTATGCATAACAGAATCTTTTATGAAAAAATATAGGCAAATGTATCAGTATTCGAGATTACAAATTTTGGGCAGCATCCCAGTTGGATACTAACATTTCAAAATCTGGTATCCCACCTGAGAATTTAGTATCCAACGTAAATGAAATTCATAAATAACATCGTAACAAACTTGGATGACACTGTTCTCGTTCCCAGTCTATTGCTACGCCGTAATCAAAATCGCTGCATCTATTTTTGAGTAATACTGACATAAATTAATATTTAACAGTAATCTATAAGTGTTTCTGACATTACTAATGATAAATCTACCTGTATCAATTTTCTGCAGATATATCAATATCTCAAATAAAATTTGAAGGAAGGAAACATCCAACAAAAACAACAGCGACTTACCTGTTCCCAGTCCATTGCTATGCTGCTATTGCTCCAATGTAGCATTAGACTGGGTACAAGTTGGGTGAGATATTGTTATGGCATAGCATTAGACTGGGTACAAGTTGGGTGAGATATTGTTATGGCATAGCATTAGACTGGGTACAAGTTGGGTGAGATATTGTTATGGCATAGCATTAGACTGGGTACAAGTTGGGTGAGATATTGTTATGGCATAGCAATTAGACTGGGTACAAGTTGGGTGAGATATTGTTATGGCATAGCATTAGACTGGGTACAAGTTGGGTGAGATATTGTTATGGCATAGCATTAGACTGGTTACAAGTTGGGTGAGATATTGTTATGGCATAGCATTAGACTGGGTACAAGTTGGGTGAGATATTGTTATGGCATAGCATTAGACTGGGTACAAGTTGGGTGAGATATTGTTATGGCATAGCATTAGACTGGGTACAAGTTGGGTGAGATATTGTTATGGCATAGCATTAGACTGGGTACTACCACTCATGGTGCACGGACGGGGATCGACCCTAGACCGACTGCACATCATATGAGCACTTTACCACTGGGCTACAGCCAGCCCTTGACATCAGCAGCATTTCATTATTAGATTACAAGACGTAAACTGAATAATAAGTACATTTTAGCATATACTATATTATCATAAACAACGAGATTGAAAATTTTAAAAATCTTTTTACCGATACGTTACTGGCGAATATATATTTAGATTGGCGAAAGAAATTGAAGATAGGCGATTTTTTTGGCGAACAAAAATAGCAACCCAGGGCTAGCCCTGCCAGACAATCTGTTAGAACTGTTCAGAAATAGACATTGTTTTGGTTTTGATTTGGGCTTGTACGTCAAAAATAGAGCCGAGAACAACTACGCTAAATCGCAGTTATTTTCATGTTACTACATAATATATGTTTATATTACTCAATTTTACTGTATTGTTCTTAAATAATTGACCCTTTGTGAAAATTTATCAGTATTTTAATATTGTTAAAAGTTAAAGTGTTTTGTTTACAGAGAGCACTAGAGCACATTAATCATCGGCTATTGGATATCAAACATTTTGTAATTCTGACATGTAGTCATCAGAGAAAACCCCACTACATTTTTTTCTAATGCAGCAAGGGATCTTTTTAAGCATTTTCCCACATTCAGAAAAGCACATACCACAGCCTTTGACCAGATGTGGTGCACTGGTTGTAACGAGAGAAAAAAAATCAGTCAAATAACAGTTTGTATCAGTGATAAATAATCGGGGAGTAATAGTCCCCCAAAATTTTAAAAATATCATTTCCGAATGACAAAAAACTAAACTTTAGGGGTCTCCTAATCAGAAACTGTGACAGATATGTAAAAAATTAGTACAATTATAGTTTCCCAAGGTATGAATTAGCTAATACAGCAAATTGCAACTTGATATCGTTATAATTAAAAAGTTTACTAGCATCCAAAAAGCCTCCGAAATCACATAACAATTTCACGAGCTCTTGTACAGGGGTTATAAATGTAAGTTCATTTAACTATCAAGGAGTTGAGCCACAAAGTCAAAACTTGGTACATATATACAGTGTTCTCGCTGGGTGAAAATTAAAGGAGGGCGGCCGCTCGGCACCACACCCTTCCAAAAAAACCCACAAAAACCCACACCAATAAACGAAAGGGGGGGAGTAGTTTGGTTACCATATTGTTGTGTGTTGGTAGACTGGTAGACTTTGAGAAAAGACATACTCCTTATTTTGCCTACAAAAAAGTGCAATGGGGTTTATAAAATGACTCGTCTTTTAATTGAACCGAAGATGATATCGGTCTGACATTTTTTTGCTGGACCGATCAAAGTTTTAATATTATTATTTTTAATAAAGATTTCAAGATATACGAAAAACAATAAAGATGTTTGTCAAGTGATCTCCTAATGTCAGATACATTTTTGTTATTTCCATCTTCATCGAATGAATCGATCGCTGTGATAAAATATTATCGCCAGCTGATAAAAAGTAGTTTCGTTTTTGTAAAGACGGTGTATATATTATTTGGCACTCAAGATAAATGATTTTAATGATAAACACTACCACTTCCGTTGTTTTTATAAGCGTTCATATCCCCTCAAAATGAAAAGTTTACAATATTTTATAAAGAACTGCTGAATAAACAGAATAACAGAAAGTAAAAATCATCAGTTTCAACCAATTATATCTGCAACTGAGGACAAAATATCAAACGATAGTTAGTGGAAACAAAAGACAGAATGACTGTTCTGATCACATGACAAATTTGGCGCCAAATAAGAGGTTTTTTTTCAATCGGAGATTGTCGAATCCGTAAAAAATAAAATGTTTTCATTGCTTACATAAAATATAACTTTTATTGTGTCTATCAAACATACAAATGGATACAGATATTGGACAAAATAGAGGCTGTTAAAAATACTGTTAAATTACGTTACGGTAACTGTCGTAAATGTTTCGTCAATTGCTTTTTCGTACACAACGCGGCTTGTTTCCTTTGATGTCCAGTGTGCAGACTGATCGTTGTATTTTGTGTGGAAAAAAGTGCATTTGGAAATAGCAGAGATAGGTGCTGGAAAATAAAGAGGGGCGCTCAAAAATAAAGGAGGGCGCTCAAAAATAAAGGAGGGTGGGGAACGTGAAAGGAGGGCGGCAAAATAGAGGCAATGCCTCAAAATTTTGAGCTGGAAGTTTGTGAATAGCTTTATCATGTTCATTTACAAATTAGGTTTGACTTTCATAACAATTTACCCATTTTTCACAGAGTTGTGGCCCTTGAACTTTTTGGGCCTTGTTTTGTATTGTTTTAGCAGTACCGTATTTTCCCATATATTATGCACACTTTAAAAAAAAAAAATACAGGTTAAAAATGGGGAAGCACATACCACACATAATAGGGTCATTCTACAGAAAGTGTCACTTTTATGTCCCTGCACAGATTCTTTTTTATTTATATATAGAAAACTAAATTTGTTGTTGTCTGTAATAATACCTTATTAATAATATCATCCTGTCATAGCATTTTTTTCTCTCTGGTAATCAGCTTTGATAGAGATTTTATTTGAGATTAGTGTAAAATGTCATGGATGTTATTGTTACCAGTCCCAAGCACAACACTATACATAACATGCACTGTTAAAATATATAACAGAAGACATAACACTAAACACCTTTAATGTAATACGTACTGATGGCTGACTTACTAAAGAAGGAATCTTGTAAATATTTTCCGTATTCAAAAGATGGTGGGCAGTATAAGCTTGTCCCTGGAGTTCTATATCATTGGTGTTACTGTATATAATTATGAGAAAAAAGAAACTAAATGCTCTCTGGATGAAACATTCCACCGGTAGATATCGGCCATCAGACTTATTTGTCAAACACATCAGATATATGAACAGCTGTGAATAGTTTTCTTTAAATGCAATGAATGTGTTGTCAAAATATAAAAGAAGGTTTATTCACTGTCATTGGTGTTATGATCGTATTTATGTAATGGTTAATAATTTTAATAAACTTTTTGTATATTATTGTAGACATCGTATGTCTGCTACAACATGCACTTTTTCAGTTTTTTCAACTGTTTCTTTAGAGAGCATGAATTAATTATGCACTTATTTATCATTGTTGTTACCAGGTACTGAGTAACACCAATGACAATGAGTGAATAAGATGCTGTTTTGCTCGCTTTGCATATTTGTGAAGATGATTTGAAAATTAAAGGGACTTGTGCAGCATCATAGTTGCATAATGGCAGTTTGGGTAAAATAATTGTTTTGCTGGAATGTAAAGAGTATATCTTCAACGTCCCTAATTGTGTTATGCTTGGTTTGCGCAATTAACATCTGATTTGTTGTTGTCTGCTTGTCGTTAATTTGTGAGGTTTTTCTTCACAGTTAGTGAAGATTTCCATTAACCATAAAGTTCAGACAAGTAAGTATGTAAATACAAAACTTTACAAACCCCTAAAACTATTAAGTTTAGGCTACTATGGTACGTCCCATCCTTCTACAATTTAAGTGGGGGTTTTGGGGGTCATTTTTTTTGTTAATAATTCCAGTTTGGTTTGATGTAAGAAGACAAGTAAAAGTGTTTTGGAAATAAAAATTAAATACTATTTTTGTGTCCAATTTATAAAACAATCGGCTCAGAAATAAATAGCATGTAGTAAATTTCATAGTATGAAAAAAGGTGTTCCCTGTGGAACCGTTGGTAAAACGCGGACCAGACCAGAATGCTGGGCAAACTGATTTTTTCCTTTTAAAACAAAAATTAAACAAAGCGTTTGTCCATTGTGCATAGTTCAGAAATATATATTTTATCATGTAGTTATTTTTAAAAATTGAAAATGTTAAACGGCGCATGTGCAAATTTTTTTTGTTTCCCAAATGCTAAACACAGTTAGAAACTACTAACCTTTACTGTATTTAAAGAGGTTAACTTTATCATAAAGAAAAGTTAAAATCGTACCGAAAATGTATTACCAAGTTGTAGTCAAATATCGGAAAATTACATTACATATGTTTTCATTTGCAATAAAGGCTATTTAAATTTTATTTTAAAAAATATTGAAAATCCTGCATTAATATAGCTTTTTAGTTAAAAGGAAATCGTTAACTCTTTTAAATAATGACACAGTTCTTATGATTTATTTCTTGAATAGTGACATAATTTGTTTGATTTTGCTGTATAGTGTATGTACTGAAAACATTAGAATGACAGATCACATGTTTATAAGGCGTCCTCGTTTTCTGAAAATATTTGGAACATTTAAAGTAGATTTTTGACGCACTTGCGTAAAAGCAAACTTAGGAGTACAACATTTTACTCGTTATTGGGAATACAAGTATACAGTAAAATAGATTTTGATCCTTAATATAAACATGAAAATAACTACGTGAATGAATGAATGAATAAATCTTTAATTTAACCTGTTTCCTGCCATTGACGTTCATCACAAGGACGTCACTGCATTGTTTTCATTTAAAAATCTTTTTCTAAATTAATTGTAGACATTTTTGTCAAAAACAAAGTAAGAAAATGTCAATAAATAGTCTTAGAATGACATATCCAAATATTTGCTAAATTGTTGTACATCTTATGTTTTTTTAAAAACAAAAATGACCCGTCAAATGATGCATGCTATTGTTTGTTATTGTTCCTTGTTTTTTGGTAGCGGTTTCTTTTATCTCTACAAAGTTGTCATAACATACTATTATATATGAACTACATTATGACAGTTGCATTAAAAGAGAACAAGTATCACTTTTAATGCCTAAAAAAAGGTACAAACACAATAAAATATTTGTAATCAGACGACATAAACAGTCATCAAAAAGCGCCATTTCCCTATTTCTATTTATAAACAACAGGTCATGTGACAGCACATTTCCCGCCATACAATTTGACAGCAGTAGTACACATTGCTTGCATGTGCTGCTAACTGTTTTCATTAATAATTACAACGTGGTTACTTATACTACAGCAGACGATATTCGAACTAGCTATGTTTGCTTGAACAGTTATGTCGACTATATGATCGAATACGTACATGTACTTGGTGTTCGTCGTCGTTTTGTTGTGTGTTGTTTTTCTGCTAGTTTTTCCTTTTTCAACATGACATATTACATTCACATTGGTATTAATCTCTACTGAGTGGATATATATTTGTTCTCATTTTTTAGTCTGGGGAATACCTTGATGTACATTATTTTCAATAACCAATCACAAAACATTCTCGTTGCGTGTCACACAATTATGTGGTGCCACCGGTTTTTTGTTTTATTATTGAAATAGATTAAAGCATGTAATATACTGTACCAGTCGCGGATCCAAGGATTGTGTGTGTGTGTGTGTGTGTGTGGGGGGGGGGGGGAAGGCGCCGTGCATGGCTTTTTATAAATAAGTTAGCGTATATAAGCAGTGAATGTTTTGTAATTATGTTTGTATGGTGGATGACAATTTAAAAAAAATCAGGCATGTGTGCTGGGATTTAAGGTAGGGGTGTCTTAGAGAGTGAAGGGGAGTTCAGTCATGCTCCGCTGGGATATATATTGAATTTGTTTTTGTTTTTTTAATCTGCTCGAGCGGAGACCAGAAGGGGGGGGGGGGGGGGGGGGGGGTCGACCCATTCCCTGCACACACATCTGCAAATGTTATCAAGATAAATTAATCATCATGAGGTAAACTGTAGTTGTGTTGGATCTATTGTATTTTGATAAATTTATTAGTACCAAAATCTAAAATTCGGGCAAATTGAGCTGGCCAGAAACCTTTTCATCATGTACTAGTATTTCCAACATTTCTCTCACAATACTACCGTATTGTTCCTATTTGTAGCGCCCCCTCTAATATAAGCGCCCCCTATGATCACGAGAAATGTATCATGAAACGGTACCCGTAAAATAGTAAAACTGGCTTACCTGACTGCCGACTTGCAATGATTATAATCGGTAAACAAATAAAATCCAAACAGGTGAAGCACTACGACACTAGTATGGGCTAACAGTATGTCACACATGTCGTTTATCAAATGTATGTCGCTGTTATCGCCACGCAGAATGAACGCACGACACTCCGTTAACGCTGTTCAAAACAGGAAGTACAAACATACCGGTAGGTATTTACACCGACACCGTAACACCGCTTAAAAAATGGGTAAATGGGTAAAAAACTGGTAAATAATAACTTTAAACTGCAAACTGGAGTCAAATGACAATAATTTGTGTACACAGTGACAATCGAAACGTGTCAGTTACAAACTACCGGCCAGAGCTATCAAATACACTCCGCAGGCCCTATATGCCTACGTGCACAGTACCATGTATTTCGATAAATCAGCTGACGATGTACGGTACGCTACGTCATTTCAACTGGTGGAGTGACTCGGCGGCAAAGCTTTTGATGTCTCAGCGAGCCAGATGCATTGACAGTTTGATACGAGGATTTTTCACACATATTACGAAACATGTTCTAGTACTCTAATTAGCGCGCCCCCTTTGTGTTTTGCATCGCGCCCGGGCGCTACAAATATGAACAATACGGTAGTTGTAATTAAATCCATGTAAAAATGTGTAGTGCTTCGTTTGAAACCCTATATTATATATAGCTGGCTGGCAGTAACGCTAAAACTATTAAATGTAGTATTTTTAGTTGGTGATATTTTCGTTTAATTCGGGCACAGATTAGCCTGCCCTTCTACCCCTACAAAACAAAACAGGATCCCGTACGCTTATGATTAGTACATCAGGCCTGTATGGTACCAATTGGTGTGGATGCGTCAGGGATATACACACCATCACTGCGAGGTCCAATTTTTTTCCCATGCAACAGTTATCAACCGTTTTTTAGAACATCGACACAGTCCCCCAAAACAATTGTGCGGTAACTATATGGACCTACAGTACACGAACAAACCATAATTGCGTCTAGACGGCGACTCAGTCCAAGCTAGACGGCGTCTAGACTAGTCGGCAAAATTTTAAAATTTCCTGTTTAGACGGTTGATCGGCGGTAGCTGCAGACACTGAAAACGTGCACGAGCTACTTGATTTGAGCCTCTAAGTTTTTTTTGTGGGTTGTCAATTGCCACTACATGATGTTATGAAAAAAAAAAAAAAAAAAAAAAAAAAAATATATATATATTTATTTCACGTGGGGGGTTTTAAATCGCGATTGACGTGTTTACAAGGCATTCACACTACATTTAAAATAATAATTAAATAATAGATTTTTATTAACCAATAGCCCTTGTAAATCGTTCAGTTGGAAACGATTACAATAAACAAACAATGAACAGGAGTGTATGGAGAAGGAAGAGTTCTTCGGTTTACTAAGGAAAGAAGTGAAATCGAGAGAAAAAGGGGGAAACGAAAGAATAAGCTTGCTTTTGCGTACGTGACAATTAGCACAGCAGCGGACAGTTCATTTCATTTGTGAGGGGTGTCGAATCTGTTTTTACGTTTACTACATTTATAAAAGTTAAATAAATAATAATAATAATAAAAGAGAAAATGATAAAAATAAGTGTTTTTAGAAGGGGGGGGGGGGGCATACTGCGTGTTAATAAATATTTAAAAATAATAATACGTTTGCTTTTGCCTAGTGACGAATGTCATGGGCAGCTATGGATATTGTTTTATTTGTCGGAGGGAATCAGGTTCCCAGGTCCGTAGGAATAGGGGTAGGGTGCACAACTTAGCGGGGGATCACAGCCCCCATAGTGTGGAGATGGGACACAAGCCATATTTTTACTTTATTTTTGTCCTTGAGTGCAAGCGGGGCAGGCTGCCCCCCCCGTCCACCTAAATTCCCACAGGCCTGGGATGTCGAATATATTCGCTGGGGCGTTAGTTTTCAAATTTTATTAATTTTCTTGTTTGGCCAATAAAATACATTACATATATGGTATTTGATCCCCGTTAAGTCTATTGGTATGTTTTATGATACCTTTTCAGGTGCTGCCACAAATTTTGAAGCAAGTATATTGTAGTATTTACTTTATTTTTTTTGTGTGTCTTCGTTAAAGTTTTCAACAATAATAATAAAATGTGACTACAAAACTCATTGTATATTCACCGCCGATGTGACCAACGATCCCAACGATCGCGGGTTGCATGTCGTTTACGAGTTTTGTTAAATAAATGTGTGTTGGCGTGATTTCCAAAAAGAACATGGGTACAGGTTTTTTCTTGAGCTGTTGTTGTTTCAGGTTTATTCTCTCTAGCACCCATTTATCTTTTCCTCCATTAACTATACCAATATTACCTGTATACGTTCACCGCCGATGTGACCAACGATCGTGGGTTGCATGTCGTTTACGAGTTTTGTTAAATAAATGTGTGTTGGCTTGATTTCCAAAATGAACATGGGTGCAGGTTTTATCTGGAGCTATTGTTGTTGCAGATGTATTCTCTCTAACACCCATTTACCTTTTCCTCCACTAATTGTACCAATATTACCTGTACACGTGTAACGCCGATTTGACCAACGATCACGGGTTACATGTCGTTTACGAACTTTGTTAAATAAATGTGTGTTGGCGTGATTTCAAAAAGGAACATGGGTATAGGTTTTATCTGGAGCCGTTGTTGCAGATGTATTCTATCACCCATTTACCTTTTCCTCCACTAATTGTACCAATATTACCTGTATACGTTTACCGCCGATTTGACCATCGATCGCGGGTTA